>NC_051186.1:143619119-143783637 GCF_013339695.2 Rhipicephalus sanguineus | reverse complement strand
AAAGTTCGATAGCGCCTGTATAAAAGCAGACGCGCGTTGACCGCTTGTCAGTTGATCGCGGTCGGCGCTCTGTTCGCGCTATCAGTGTATTGCTGTAGTTGACTTTTCAGTTTCCGGCCACAAGTTCGGCCAAAATAAAGAGTTTCATCTGACCACGCCAGCTGTTGTCTTCGTCGACGTCACGACCCCGTCACAATATTCTTTTTGCTTCCTCTCAAAGTTTTCATTATGTGCTGACTGAAAGAATCACAACTAAGACAGGACAGAGTAAACGGGACAACTTTCAACTGTTTTACTTCATGCATTGTCCGACACAAACACACACACACACACACACACACACACACACACACACACACACACACACACACACACACACACACACACACACACACACACACACACACACACACACACACACACACACACACACACACACACACACACACACACACACACACACATATCGTTAAATGTATCAGCTGTGACTGAATGCATTTTTTCCTTCTGCATTCCTATGTGTACGCACCTGAAAATGCACATAATCATGCGAAATACTTTCACTTTTTTTTCCAGCTGCTGCGGTGGCCTACGGACGCTATTTTATAGTTATTGCAGCAGTCTCTATAGGTTGTATTGTACTAACTAATTTTTAGTGTACTATTCAATTTTTGTTTTATTTTCTCATTTATGAATTTTAGTATGTTTTACCTTAATACGTCTTCCTCCTGCAATGATTTCAAATGGGATTAGCAGTATTGTTGAATAAATAAATATATCTCGTGATGCAGCAGTTAACCTGACCTTTAGTAGGCCCCAAAGACACGGCGAAGCGACCGCACGCGAGGCACATATCAGTCCAGCTGAGTTCCCACAAACCGATGATGAAGAAGAACACACCTCATGATGAACAAGTATGAATAACGAAGATGTGTCTATTGAACGTCCACACTAATTTCCACCCACACGTGAGCAGTCATTTTGGTCACAGATTAAAGGAGCACCGACATCAAATTACTCATGTCAAGGTTTTGCATCTCGGAGTAGTTATTGAGCCCCTAGTAGCGATTCGCGACCCAAAGTGCAGCTGAGGGACAAATAACTATCTCTTTTATTGATTTAAATCAGCAGTATCTAGCACAATTTAATACAGCTGGCAAGCCCGCCATTTTTAGCGCCGGCAGCGCTTCCTCGCGGCCACCTCCAGACTGCGCCCCAGCTGACTGCTTGTCTACAGAAAGGAGTGATGTGAGGCTCAGCTGCTCAGCTAACATTTCGTTTGCTAGGCACACATGTTCAGTCATGCCTTGTCTCCAGCATCGTCGTTGTCACCGTCAAAAGTGTCGACTAGTGTTGAAGACGACATTCTGAAACTTGGAATCGCCGCGATTCGTGACGTCGCGAATCATTTTCGCTTCAAGCCTTTGCAAAATAGTGATTCAAAAATATACGCCGTTCCAAGCAGTAATGAGGAGGTGCTTGGGGACGCACGCTTGGGCCATGCTCGCTGGTGTGTCTCAATTAGCTATATTAGAGAATTTTAGCGTGCCCGGCATTCTGGTATATGCAGAGGGGTCTATGGAATATCGGTATAGCGAATGTGCACCAGCGGAGAAATAAAATACGTTATGTTTCTACAATAACAATTCTGTGCTTACGAAGTTCTTTGCGCCGCCGCCAGATGGCCCTACCTCTCCGGCCTCTCACAGTTACGGCTGAAGCAAACCGGTATTACGCTAGCACAAAGATGTCTAAGGACGAACTAAAATTCACTATTAACGCTATCTGTGTGTTGCTTGTTAGTGATGATATTTATCTATACACTACTCCACTTGGATAGCTTGTGGTCGCGTCGGTGTGTACCTCACGTGTAATGAAATGACACACTCATTCTGCTTTTTCCGCGCTTCCAACAACACAATTTTAACTGTAGCTGACAACAGTGCCCGACATGCTGACTGATGACACGTCGAATCATGCTCTTTCCTTTCGCCTGTCTTTTCTTGGTGGTTTGCGTCTTGTAATTTCATGAAATCATTCAAAGCGGCACGATGAAGGTCGATCAGGTATGAAGAGTTGAGAACATTTCCAGGCGTCGGCGCCATGATAAAAACACTCGAATCTTCGACGTCGTCACTACTAGCGCATTGTCACTCGGGAATGGTATGCTCCACACCGAACACGTCACAGTAGTGTCGATGTCGCAGGTTGCTGAAAGCCCCTTTGAGCTTTCGTACGAGCTTTGGCCTCGAAATAAAATAACTTGGAGGTGACGGATGCCATTCAAACTTGGTCAAAAGTACTTACGCATATCGGGCAATTGAACGAAGGACACCTCTCGAGCTTGAAATTTTATGTCACTGCCCCCTACAAAGCGTAGAAGAACGTCTTCTGAAAGGCTTCATTCGAGATACGTGGACAATCTGGGCTGAGGGGCAGCGGGGTCCCTTGGAAGAAGAACAGGTGCCATGCAATAATTGACGGGGATGTCTGCTCCAAGACAGTGTAGGGGCCAATGAAGCGGAATTGAAACTTGTTGAACAAGCCAGGAGTGCGAATGGGTGTTCAAAGCGCCACCTCATCACTATTGCTGAAGGACACGACACGAGAGATGCATCACAGTCGAGCTTGCGGTCCTGTTGCTTTGCTTCGGTGTTGATGCAGCGAGCTGGTGACAATCAAGCAGGCGAGACACGAATTCTTCACTGGAGGGTGGAGACGCTTTATTGGGTGCAGAAAAGAAAGAGACGTCAAGAAAAGAAGAGGGTAAGCGACCATGGACAAGGTAGAATGGCGAGTAACCAGTTGTATGCTGTACGGACTTGTTGTATGCAAAAGTGCGAAATGACAAAATTGCATCCCAGTTCCTGTGGACAGGTTAGATGTACATGGATATCATGTCTGACAGCGTGCGATCAAAGCGCTCAGTCAGTCCGTTCATTTGAGGATGGTAACTGGTGGTTGTTTTGTGGGTGGTTCCGGAGGCCTTGAGCACTTCGTCGACGAGTTGTGAACGAATGCCTTTCCATGGTCACTTAGGATGACACGAGGAGTACCGTGACGAAGGAATAAGGCTCGGAGTATAAAGTCAGCAACTCCAGAAGTTCAGGCAGAAGTCTCGGAAGCCATTTCGACGTAGCGTGTCAGATGGTCGACGGCTGTAGCTATCCATCGATTACCGGTGAGAGTCATAGGAAGCTGGCTGTACAGATCGACGCCAACTACCTCAAATGGTTCCATCGGACACGGGAGTGGTTTCAATTGTCCACTTTGAGCTGATGTCGGGAGCTTTCGACGCTGACAATGTATATAGAGTATAAGGCCCACATCAGAGTGATAAGGAAACAGGAGCCTTGCCTGTACATCATCAGCCTTTCGCATTTTCACCACCAAATCAACTTCTTCAGAAGGTGAAGGGATCGATGGCATACTGACGCACTTTTCATCACCCAGAAAAGCCATGATAGCTGTTTCACAAACTAATCTCTCTCTGTTGTCTTCTACGCGTTTTTGTGATTTTTGTTTAGCAAGTTCAGGTGCCATTCCTCTCTGTGAAGGTGCATGACCAGTGAAGCTGTGTAGCAGATGGATTTATTTTACTTATTTGTTTATTTAACATTTTATTTACTTGTTTGCTTATTTATTTGTTAATAAATTCTATTAACTTTTTTCTGTTTATATTTTTAGCTGACGAGTGGAAAGTAGTGGAGTTTGCACAATTTCTGTGGCACATACCCGTTCTTGATGATGATAGTTTTTGCTTACATAGGACAGCCGGATTTTCCCTTCGTCTTGAATTTTGGCCTACGAAACCTGTACCTACCCTGACCTTTCACAGGCTCAGAGGAACCTGTGAAAGGTCAGGGTAGGCTCCCTGACAGGTTTCACAGGCTCCTCTGAGCCTGTGAGCATGAATTATAAGCCTTCAGTGTGGTCGTGGTAGTCTCCAAATCACGTGGTCTTTCACGCTGCTGTCACGTGGATGTCTCGCTGCTCCATGACAAATGAGATGTGAATGATGTGCGCCCATGCTGACTTTATTCATTCCAGAATGCAGTGCAAGATTTGTTACCTGAATTGAGAAATTATGTAAATTAATGAGGGAAATGGGATTGGTGTGTGTTTGTTCAACTGGGCCTGTAGCAATGGCGAGGCCATTTGGAAGTGATTTTCAACGCATGGCTTGCCTTGTCTTAGTGCTCTCTGGAAGCACTGAGTTTGCATTTAGGAGTTTCTCTGATCTACTTGGGATCGGTAACTGGCTTAAGTTTTGGAATTTGATAGGGATGCTGATGTTCCAGAATGTGGGCACAGTGACTGATGGAGAAATGTTAAATGTACACAAATTTTTCTGCCATGTATTGAAAACACAAGTGATTACATAATGCCACTTTTTATCAAGAAAAAGAAAATTCTTTAAAGCCAAACTTGAGTTTTCACATTGTGTCCTTTCAGGCAGCACGTGGAAAACTGCAGCCAGAATGCGGAGCAAACAAAGTGTCGCATTTGTTCTGCATTCTGTACTACATTGACTGATGACTCTAGTGTTCACGCAGGTCAGCCCTGATGGAGGTGAGTGTGCTGTGTGATGTGCTGAGCATTGCCCGCCAGAAGCACTACCTTGTGCTGGATCCAGTCTCCCAGGAACCACCTGAGCATCGACCAGTGGCCGTGTTGGTCGCCAAAAAGAAGGTGTGTGCTCACCTGCTGAATTTCTGGGGCATTAACAAATGCACATCTTAGTGCTCTTGCATATGTTTACTCAATATTAAAGTGAATCTTTTTTTCACAAAACTTTACTACAGCCAAGTGCACATATATCGAACTCACATTAAAATGGGAATTAGGTCAATACATTGTATAATTCATTATGCAACTTTTAAGGATTTAACAGTGTAAACAATGCATCACATAAAAAGCTGCCCTGTCCCTGGGTTTTAGAGCGCAACCCGAAAATCAGTGTGCAGTTCTAACTAGCCCAAGAAACAGCACCCTTAAAATATGTATGGTGTTTGCTGCTTTATTGTCTCATGCACTGTCAGTGCCATGTGTCGTTCAAGAGCTCTGTCCTTCTGCATCCAGAGTAAAGGCTCATTCGTATCTGTGTCTAACGCAGGTCGCACAACCGAAGAACGAATCAAATCACATTCTTGTGTTGCTTTGGCGCAGCTTAGTATGAGCATGAAAGAAAGGGACATTAGCGAGGAAGGAAAAAGGACAGGATGAGTGCTAAACTTTCAACTGATCTTTATTGCATACACATTATATGGCTCACTTGTGCACACGTGGCACAAGACTCGGGACAAAAAAGCTGTAAAAAAAGGCACTCTTGCACCAGTGGTGCCAAGCCTGAAGGAAGCCTTTTCTGTTTCTCTTTGGTCTTTCTTTCCTCCTTTCTTTCTTTCTTATTTTCTTTTTTCTCTCTTTATTTCGGTTTATTTCGATTTTTCTTCCTATTTTATCCCTTTCTCTCTTTCTATTCTCGCTTGCTTCCTTTTTATTTTAACATTTTTATACGGGGTTTTGCCTGCGTTACGCCAAGCGACGACAGCATACTACAGCCGGGGCCCCTGACGTGCTTGCACAATTCAAGCCTTGAAGCCTTGCACAGTTCAGATGTTTTGACGCCTGGCACGGTTCTACGCTTCTGCCACGCAATATTACATGCGTAAAGGAGACTCCTTCCACTACATAACATTCGTATAGTGTTTTTTTCCAAAGTATACTTTCAAGCAATAGTGTGGCTCTGTGGTAGAACACCTGCTTGCCACGAGGATGACCTAGGTTTGATTCTCACACGGACCGAAGTTTTTTATTATTTATTATTACGATAGCAATTATATGGACAGTCTCGGCTGGATTTCGCCATCTCCGTCATGCACCGTATATGTATAAGTATGTATATTGTGGGCATTTATTATGCACATCTTCTTCATGTGTACGTTATCACCATCATGATGCATTTGGTTATGCATCCTCATCTTCGTCGTGTATCATCATCATCAGTGTGGGTTGATCGTGCCTGTTCGCTGCCGGGTCTTCGGGCCAAATAAACGTCTGCCCTACCAAGACCTCATACGTGGTGGAGGTTGCTTCTGGATCCCCCGTCCTCTACTCGTCCGCTCTACCTCCTGGAGCTTCGCTCAGGTCGCCGTTTGCGCCAGCTGTGCAGCAATATGTCACAGCACGAGCAGGTCGCTGCTGCTGCCGTCCCCACTCTGGCACCGCAAGCCATGCCTTCACACGTCGTAAACAGCCCCCAGCGCGAACCTCATCTCTTCGCTGGTCTGCGCGGAGAAGATGTGGAGGACTGGCTGGACGATTTCGAGCGTGTCAGTTCTGCTAATCGGTGGGACGACACGTACAACCTAACTCACGTCTCCTTCTACCTTACCGGTGTGGCGAAGACGTGGTTCTTCAACCACCTGATTGACATCCCCGACTGGGCTACGTTCAAAGAACAGCTGCGCCAAGTCTTTGGCACACCGGCCGTTCGGTCGGCTCTCGCCAAGAAAACACTCGAGGCTCGGAAACAACATCACGGCGAGTCGTACACGTCCTACATCGAGGATGTTCTTGCGCTCTGCCGACGTGTCAATCCATCAATGTCAGAGTCGGACAGGGTGCGCCACATTCTCAAGGGCATTACAACTGTCGCATTCAATGCTCTTGCCATCAAGAATCCGGCTACCGTTGCTGAAGTTGTGACAACGTGTCAGCGCCTCGACGAACTCGAGTCTGTTCGCCTCCCACCGGACAGTGACGAAACACGGTCTACAACGGACGCAGACCTACGAGGCATGATAAGGGCACTGATACGTGACGAATTGCGATCCATGGGATTCTCAGTGCCTACACTGTGTCCCAGTCAGCCTTCCGGCACGGCCTTGCGTGATGTCATCAGGGAGGAGCTAGCGTCCTTGACTCACTCGGCGCACATTCAACCCGCTGCGTCTCGCCTCCTACCAACATTCGCGCAAGTTGCTGCCACACCTCTAGGGAACGCCAACTCGACGTTGCAGCCATCAACATACGCGTCGGTTGCTGCCGCGCCCCCTGCGAGCTTCCCGTCACCGCCGGCTGAGCCCTCCTCTGCCCATCTCACTGCGCTATCACCCGGTGCCCCAAACCCTGCCTACTACCCGCCTTGGCGATCATCTCGCCCTACGTGCTACTATTGCGGCTATCGCGGCCACATCTCACGCTTTTGCCGCAAGCGCCAGCAAGATGAGCGTCGAGGATACGACATGTGCGAGCGTGACTTCCCCGGATGAACCTTTTACCAAGGCCGCCGTTATTCGTCACCTCCGCGTCGATCACCATCTCCGCCCGCATCGAGTGAAGTGCGCAATAGTTATCGGCCAACCAGACGCCGTTCACCTTCGCCCTTCCGTCGCTCCTCGTCTCCGCTTCGGCCTGCCTCCCTCACCTCTGACCACCGTCCGGAAAACTAAGCGATGCAGTTTTTGGAGGAAAAACTGCATTCACACACAGGACTGAAATTCCTCCAGCACGCCCTTGCAATATGATTTCTGTAATAGTTGAAGGAGTGCACGTCGATGCCTTGGTGGACACTGGTGCTACGTTTTCTGTTCTTCGTGCTGATTTGTGTGCCCGTCTCAGGAAAGTGATGACGCCTTACGATGGACCTACACTGGTTGCAGCCCAGGGGAACACAATTCGCCCTTCCGCTCTGTGTACTGCCCGCGTACTAATCGATGACATTCTTCATCACATAGAGTTCGCTGTGCTGTACCCGTGCTCTCACCAACTCATTTTAGGATGGGATTTTCTGTCGTCTGCTTCCGCGGCTATTTGTTGTGGCCAACGTGTCGTCCACCTTACCGGCACAGACTACGCGCTCGGCGACGACATCTACAAGCCACTTCGCCTCGTCGCTGCTACAGATACCGAGCTGCCACCACGTGAACAGCAAATCGTAACGGTTGTGTCCAACGACATCGACTCTGGTGACGTATTGGTCACCCCGTCACCCCGCTGCCTTAGTAAAGGCATAGCTCTTGCATCGGGTGTCGTTCGCTTCCACAATGGTTCAGCTCTCGTCGCCGCCACGAACGCAACATCGGAAAAGATTTACTTCCGCGGGGCACCACGGTAGCCTGCGTTGCCGATCCGGAGCCTGTATGCGTCGTGCCCCTTACGCCTGTCTGCTCCAAAGGCCACTCTACTGCTGATCGTACTTCTTCCTCCGCCCTTACAGCAGTCATCAGCAGTGACTTGACAGATTCGCAGAAGCAGCAGCTGGTTGCTTTGTTGAACAAGCACGCAACCTCTTTCGATGCCTATTCGTCCACCTTGGGCCAAACTACCGCTGCAGCACATCGCATTCAGACCGACGGAACATCGATTGTGCACCGCCGCCCGTACCGCGTGTCTCTAGCCGAGCGAAAATCATCGAAGAAAACGTAGCCGACATGCTGCAACGGGACATAATCCGCCCCTCAGCCAGCCCTTGGTCGTCTCCCGTTGTTCTGGTGCGGAAAAAGGATGGTTCCGTACGCTTTTGCGTCGATTACCGGGCGCTCAATAAGATCACTAGGAAGGACGTATACCCTATGCCACGGATTGACGACGCCCTTGATTCCCTACAAGGCGCGGAATACTTTTCGAGCCTCGACTTGCGTTCCGGCTACTGGCAAATCCCCATGCACGAAGATGACAAAGAAAAAACAGCGTTTGCCACTCCGGACGGCCTATATGAGTTCAACGTGATGCCTTTCGGGCTATGCAACGCGACTTTTGAGCGTATGATTGACACCGTGCTGCGTGGCCTGACTTGCCTGTGCTACCTAGATGACATTGTTGTCTTTTCATCAACGTTCTCTCAACACCTGCAACGCTTGGATGAAGTTCTGACGTGCCTTGCGGGCGCTGGTCTTCAAATTAACACCAAGAAATGCCATTTCGCCAGCAAGTCCATTAAAGTCCTCGGTCATGTCGTGAGCAAGGACGGAATACGCCCTGACCCCGACAAAACCGCTGCGGTGCTTCGCTTTCCTCGCCCTGAGAAACCTAAAGACTTGCGAAGTTTCCTTGGCCTCGCGTCTTACTTTCGTCGATTTATACGAAACTTTGCCTCCATAGCTGCACCACTACACAAGCTACTTGTCTCCGGTACGCCCTTTGAGTGGTCTCAGGAGTGTGAATCGGCTTTTGACATGTTGAAGGATGCCCTCACGACCGATCCTGTTCTTTCCCATTTTGACGAGGCTGCTCCGACTCTCCTGCACACAGACGCTAGCGGCCGCGGTTTAGGCGCCGTTCTTCTGCAGCGCGACAACTCTTCGCGAGAGCGAGTCGTTGCATACGCCAGCCGCGTACTCTCTCCAGCCGAGAGGAACTACACGATCACCGAGCAGGAATGTCTGGCCGTCATCTGGTCGGTGCAGAAGTTTCGTCCCTATCTGCACGGCCGTCATTTTACTATTGTTACTGACCACCACGCGTTATGTTGGCTTTCCACACTCAAGAACTTATCGGGACGCCTCGGTTGCTGGATTCTGCGTCTTCAGGAGTATGAGTTCGATATCATCTACAAGTGTGGCAAAAAAACATCAAGACGCCGACGCTCTTTCTCGCTGCCCGCTACCTACGGCCCCGCTCGGCGCTTCCGCAACCGCCTCGCATACCAAACACTGCGAGCCCACTTTTACATCGGTCCCCTCTCTGGCCTCTATAGACCACCTGCCTCCGGACAACGACCAAGAATTTGCCTCTCGCCAGCTAGCTGACCCGTACTGTCGACGGATCATGGGCCATCTCTCTGGAACTTCCTGTCCACTTAACGCGCGGCTACGTCGCCAACTCTCGCAATTTAAGCTCGACAACACCGTGCTGTACCGCCGAATTTACCATCCTGACGGTCAGCGCTGGGTGGCCGTTCTACCTCGCTCTCTCCGCTCTCACGTCCTCACAGCCTTCCACGATGATCCGACTGCAGGTCATCTCGGTTTTCATAAAACCTACGACCGCCTTAGAAGTCGTTTTTACTGGCCTGGCATTACTACTAGCGTAGCCAGGTACGTCGGGTCCTGCACTATCTGTCAGAGTCGAAAACTCCCAACATCTGGTCCTGCCGGTAAACTGCAGCCTCTTCCGTGTCCCGCGACACCATTTGAAGTTGTAGGTGTCGATCTTTTCGGCCCCCTTCCAGTCACTGCCGCCGGCAAACGATGGATCGTGACAGCTGTGGACCATTTGACCCGCTACGCTGAGACATCTTCTGTGGCTACTGGTTCTGCTTCTGAAGTTGCCGATTTCGTTCTCCAAGCCATTATACTCCGCCATGGCGCTCCGCGTGTTCTGATCAGTGACCGTGGAAAGGCTTTCCTCTCTCAACTATTGAACGAACTTCTCCGATCCTCCGGCACCACTCACAAGACCGCTTCCAGCTACCATCCTCAGACTAACGGCCTGACCGAGCGATTTCATCGCACACTTGCCGATATGATCTCCGCCTATATTCAACCAGACCACAAAAACTGGGACGCGATTTTACCATTCGTCACTTTGGCCTATAACACAGCCATTCAGCGGACAACCGGCTATTCACCGTTTTACCTGGTTTACGGACGTTCCCCTACTTCCCTTCTGGACGTTTCTTTCTTTACCTCCAACGTAAATCCGTCGCCATCCTCTGCCGAGGAATACGTTTCACGACTCGCCCAGTGCCGCCAGCGTGCTCGCCTGAATACCGAAGCCAGACAGCAAGACAGGAAGATTGTTTATGATGCAGCGCATCGTGCTGTCTCTTTCCGACCCGGTGACGAGGTCCTGCTCTTGACGCCTCTTCGCACGCCTGGTTTGTGTGAGAAGTTTCAGCCACGGTTTATCGGGCCGTACACAGTTCTGGAACAGACTTCACCTGTGAATTATCGCGTGACGCCACTTGTAACCCCAGCAGACCGCCGTTACCGTACTACCGAGATTGTCCACGTCTCCCGCATCAAGCCCTTCATACGACGTTCCTCCTCTCCTTGACCTCCAGCGGCCAGGCTAGCCGCTTTCACGTGGGGGGAATTAGTGTGGGCATTTATTATGCACATCTTCTTCATGTGTACGTTATCACCATCATGATGCATTTGGTTATGCATCCTCATCTTCGTCGTGTATCATCATCATCAGTGTGGGTTGATCGTGCCTGTTCGCTGCCGGGTCTTCGGGCCAAATAAACGTCTGCCCTACCAAGACCTCATAATATATATATAAAAGCCCGAAAGAAAACTAATTCAGAAAAATGCTTCTGAAGCGCGGAATCGAACCAGGGACCTCTTGCTCTGCAGCGAGTAGCGCTAACCACTGCGCCACAAAACGCTGATCCTCCACGTAGCTAACAACGAGCATTATATACACACCCTTTACCGCTGGACGGACTCAGAGACGGCCGGCGCTTATAAGCATTTCTTCATTACCAGCGAGATGGCGCTAGGAGCGCGACGGGCGCATTTAAATGTCGTCGGCGAGTTCGCTCGCTTCTTCTTATATTTGCGCAGGGAGAACCTTGCCTTTCCGCTGTCTGCTCGCGCGGTTTTCTCGTGGTGAAGGGAAGAGGGATGTTTCAAGTTTTCACCGTGACGTCTGCGCTCATGCTACGGAGCGTACGAAAGTCACTCGAGCTCAAGGGACGCCGCTAAACGAACAAACAGAAGATGAGCGCGAACTATCAAGTGTCGCAGCTCGACACTTGAAGCACGCTAGTTTCCTTCGCTGCTTCGGCCGCCTTTGCAACAGGAGCGCTGTTCAAACTGAGAGTATCCATTGGCGAGCCTCACTTTGTATAGCATTAGTTTCTTGCTATCGCATTCATTGCTTTGCCCTTGCGGCTAAACTGTGACTTTTTTATTTGCATCTTTCTTGTTTTTTCAGTCACGAGCAAGATGATTTTTCGCTCACAACGAACGACGCCGACACCGACACAGGAATTTTTGCAAAACGAGCTCCTTAACGCTATCGCATTAATACTGTCCCTGTGCTATGCTTTGCAAGAGCTGTGATTCTGGAAAACGAGCAGAAATCCAAAGTGTTAGAGAATTGATGGAAACTTTTCTTTATATTAAAAATATAGGCTATGTTTGTGTCATTCGACATGTTTGTTGCATTTTAATAGACAGATACATTCTTTCTTGAAAGACAGCTATCACTAGACCATGTTATTCTGTGCCACCCTTTGGCTCTGCTGTTCATGTGCATGTTTGTCTATTTGTATCTGGGTCTGTCACTAGATATGTTGTAGCTGCTGCATCGCTGTCTCTCTCCCATTTTCACGAACGAAATTTCATGCCACGAACATGTACAGCAAGCACCAACTTGCCCAAAAGGTAGTTTTTGTGGAGTGACCAACCCTCTCTAATGCCTTTGTGCCCTTCTGTAGGCACATGGATAAATACCCCGTGCCAGAGGTGCAGACAACAGCAGTTGCAAATACTATTTTTGAAGTTGAGTTGCTTTCTTTTTTGTACGATAAAGGACAATAGTGATGTCAAACAACACAAAAGAGCAGTAAACACAAAAGGTGTTTTAAAAAAAAATCTTTGTAGGTAAGACACTGACTGACTGCATGGTGAAAAAGGGTACGTTCTTCCTGCAGGCCCTGGCAGCTGCGGCAGGTGTGCTGCTCTCGGGGGCCGAATCCTTGCGGGGAGCGGCAGCCGATCCGACTGGCCTGTCCAGCCCCCGGGGTGCAGGGAGTGTGACACAGGCCTTGCCACAGCAGCGCCTGGCCCCCGACTTTCATGCCGAGCTGCTGCACATGCGCCAGAACTGGCGCCTGCGCAAAGTAGGCACCACCATCCTCGGGGACCTGTCCTACCGCAGTGGTTAGTCTCACTGGCCTATGGGTGTCTTATGCAGGTTCTTTCAATTGAGGCCATGCCTCTGAAAAAAAGAACTATCACACACGAGAAAGAGAAGGAAAAAAATACAACTGAAACAAATAGACTAAAGCTCAGCCTAGGTCACGGAGAAAGAATAGACAGGAGGGGAAACTCGGCTGCTTTTCGCGCCGCGATAGTGTCACGCCGGAGAGCGGCGACGAACGTCGTGACAGCGCCACCTACAGAACTGCGGCCGAACTGCCACGCCGGAGCGGCAGACGCGGGAGACGTGGAGCCCGCTCTTGTCAACTGCTTGCTCGCCGCTGCTCGGTGCTTGAGCGCCGCCCTTGCATTCGGTAACTACTGAAACACGATGCCCGTCGCTACACGAGACGGCAAATGTTACGGCATCTTTGATCTAAGCTCGCTGGAGCGCCGTGGCAGAAAGAACAACCGACCGCGACAATTTCACGAAGGTGTCCACAATTGTTAGAGTGGTTCGTTTAATTCTTTCACATTCGCATGCTTTAGCAAACATATAATGTGCGTGAAAAAGGTGCGAAGTATGTGCTAATGAAAAAAAAAAAACTTGAGTAACGGAGTTTCTTGCATACCTAAACGAAAAAGCTATTCTCACGTGTTCACGCTCTTCAGGCAAGTGTGTTGTTTGGGAACTTCGAGATAACGGTTCTTCAATGTCGAGCTACAAGAAAGTAATATAAAAAGCTGCGAGCCACACTTCATTCTCGACGGAGCTTACCTGCAAGTTTGAATCAGTTTGGAGGTTGTTATTATGTTTGCCGAGGACTTCTGACTCGTAACGAGCACTCTCCACCTTCGCTCGTTTGGCGCTGCTTTTATCGGTAATTTAAGGGATCTTCCGGCCGGTTCATGGTTTCTTTGTTCGGCACAAGTAAGGTGAAACCTCCTAAAAAAATGCCAGGTGCCACTTTGAAGGAGCCACTTCGGCTGGTCGAGGATACCCGAGCAACCGAGCTTAGCGTAGTATTACACCCGCTGACCATTCTGCTGAGAAAGTTCTTTTCGTCGACGTAGTCGCTTGTTGTCAGTTCTCGATTCTCCCTTCCACCCTCTCGGCCATTCTTGCACGCATTCATGGTCAGATGGAGCGTTCAAAGTTCGAACGTTTTCCGCGCAGGACTTGTATACTTATTGAAAGTTGGGGACGAACCATCTGCGCCCCATTGTCGATTATTAGCAAATGCTTACAATGTTAACACTTACATCGTAGAGTAGCAGCACAGAAACTGGCATACTTGCGAAGTATTGGTTCTCACTGCTCGAAGCGAGTGGCAGGCGTTGCTCTGCTGTTCTGTCGGTTCACGTGTGCCCAAACGTGCTCCAGAAATGTACGTTTTCTTTCTGCGCGCAATAGTTCTGAATCGCAGTTATCGACGTTATTGTATGGTGCATGCTAATGAGATAGAAGAAATACAGTAATACCTCGTTAACTCGAAGTCGTAAAAACCGGCAAAAATTTCGAGATAAGCGGATTTTCGAGATAAGCAGAGTTTCGGAAATCGCCGGGAAAAATCGAGCTCTTTTCAGAAAAATAACTACAGTCAAACCTCGTTAATACGTACCCGCTTTAAACGTACTAACGGTTAAAACGTAGTTGCGACAAATCCCCGACTGAGTCCCATAGAGCCTAATGCATTCGCTGACCGCTTAAGCCGTAGTGGTTCGCCCTATGCCTACCGGTTAGTGCGTACCCTGCGTACCGCGATAACTTTTTGTGCCATAAAATTTTACTGTGCGGCTCAACTTCCCGACGCCAGAATGTGCCGCTCTTTGTCCTTTTTGAGAAGTGCGCAGATCAGTCGATCCCCTATTCCGACTTCCGCGCGATTGCGGCGACGGCTTTGCGGTTAAGCATCGGGAAAGAACGAAGGCGAGGTGGCGGCCACCGACGAACGCGCCGACATGACTTATCGCCGACAACCTTATCACAATAAGTATCTTCAGCTATCTGCTCGGGCACGCGTGCGGCGCAGCGCTACTTTTAAGCCTACTGCACGCTTTTATTAGGCGACAACCTGAACGCGCTGGGCCGCCGATCGCTGCCGCTTCGTTGTGCGCGGCCGTCTTCAAGGTTGAAGTTGAATTAATGGCACAAATGCTCGGGCAGGGACGAAGAACTTCAGCCATGTACGAACTAGCCCGACAGCAAACGCTACTAAGTCGTCATCAGGCGCGCACCGCTGTTGCGTAGTTAGCGTTGCGGGTCGCGGGCACCGAGAAACCTCGCTGCATTGACGCTATCACACTAAACGCACCTGTACGATACAGCAAGCGTAGCGCGGTTGTAACCATACTGCACGCTTTTATTAGGCGACCACCTAACGCGCCTCCGTCCGCTGCCAGGACCGCTAGAGAATCGCGGAGTGCGCATCGCTTGCATGAAGCTCGTCATCGCTGCGTTAACCGAACAAGCTACTCGCCGCATCTGTGCACGATCTGGAGCGAAGTGGGTACGAACAACATTCCCACGATAAATGGGCGCGTGCGGCAAGCGGCCACGGCGTGAGCCGAGTAGGCGACGCGCTGCACGCAACTAGCCGTGAGACGATCGGCTCCACGCGGCCGTACCGCGTTTCACGGGAACTGCGTCAGTTTTCGTTTAGTGGCAGATCGCGGTTAGACGCACACACATATACCGCGGAAATCATACCGTCCGTTCTGTCGCTATGTCGGTCACTGCGTTGACCGCGTATCAGGGACCCTGCAATAGTTTCGAAATGCTCTTCGGCGTCGCCACTACGCGTTATCGGGCGGTCGTGCGAGTGTGCCAGGATCTTTTCTCCAGATTGGCAAAAAGAAAGAAAAGGCTTTGCGGTGGGTACTTTAGGCAATATTTGCTGTGGCACTCTATTTATTTGCTGGCGGCGATGGCGTACGCTAGGAGATGCAAATTTGTACTTGGTGTTTAATGCGTACTACCGTTTAGTGTGTAGTTATGCCGCGTTCCCGGCAGGTACGTATTAACGAGGTTTCACTGTACTACTTACCGGCTTTCAGCAGCAGCTTCTAATCTTTCTTCTCGTAAAGGTTTGAGAGAGAAAAAAATTCGGCAGATCCCACGTACCGTGGGAATCGATGTTATGCGAAGCATGCGCGGGATGGTGACTGTGGCGTAATTTTTAAATTTGAGAGAAACGTTACGGAATGACGCTAGGGAAATGTGGAAGTGGTATACGCACACTCATATGTTGAAGAGTTGCAATGTATTATATAACCAGTTGTTTGCATTTGCGTAACGATGCTACACTGCTAGTCAGCGATAGTTACATTGTGACGCACCACAGATGCAATCCGAGAGCTCTGCGCGTGCGCGGAAGCGGGGGCGGCAGTATTGTGGCCGTGGATGCCCCCAGTTGTTGCGGTAAGAGATGTGGCGCCGCTCGACGTTGCTTTGGAAGCCTATACTTGTCCGTTATGACGGAGAACGCACGCACGTTTCATGAACCCGTGTGTATGTGTAGAAGGGGTTCTTGACAGTTCTTGGAAACGTTATCATCACCGTGATCAGTAAGCACCAGCAGCTAGACCGAACTTGTTAATCGGATCCGTTCGTGATCGCGGTTATGAGGAGTCTAAGTGTAGTGAATTGCGAGGTATAGTGCAGCTGGTCGAAATCCTGGATGCCTCTTACGATGAAATGATCTATGATGCCTCTTGTCGTGGACGTGGCAGAGATAGCTTTTGATGCCCTGTACACATCCAAGCCGTATTTCACGCAGTATAAGGACCAAGCGTTGTTGGGTCTTGATAAATCAATGTTGAAGTCATCGGTAATGATGAGAGGCCTGGTTCTCTCAGCAGATTTATTGTAGGAAGCATTAACCCCGGTTTTTGCGTAATCCACGTGGTCCGTGGACGAGTGGATGGTAGTTAAGCGTCTTCCAGCGGTGTTCTGTCTTCAGCTTCCTCACTTTCCTTGCGTCCGCCGCGGTGGTGTAGCGGTAACAGTGCTCGGCTGCTGACCCAAAGGTCGCAGGTTCGATCCCGGCCGCGGTGGTCGCATTTCGATGGAGGCAAAATGCTAGATGCCCTTGTACTGTGCGATCTCGGTACACGTTAAAGGATACCCGATGGTCAAAATTTCCGGAGCCCTTCGGTACGGCGTCTCTCATAATGATATCGTGGTTTTGGGACATAAAACCCCGGCACTTATTATTATTATCAATTTCCTTGCGTGTCAAAGAGTGTGTTCGCGGTTACTGTGTTGGTTGAGACTCTGTATCACCTGTGGCACACACCCGCATAACATGAACTCTGGTATACGGGTATGCGCCACACGTGACTGAGAGAAAGGATTTCATGACGTACGCGACAGGTATTTTGCGTTATCCATGTCATGACCAGTGCATCGTGTTCGTCGTACACTGATCCCCTGCTATGCCAATTTTGGTATATTACAAGTTATGGAGACGACCAGGAGAGCGCCCAGGCGTAGGCGGCTAGATAGATAGATAGATAGATAGATAGATAGAAACGGCCAAAGTGCCTAAGGTTCGCTAAGAAATGCTTCGCATTTAAAAAAGTAACATACAAGAGACGCTAACCGGCTGGGTTTCGCAGCACTGCCATTTTATTGAGCAGAGAAGAACTGCCGAATGCTGGTCTGCTTTGCGGTCGCACTTGGACCAAGGAAGGCGTCCTCTAGCTGCTTGACGCATCGCATGAGTCTATCTTCCCCACCGCTGCACTCAACCTTATTTCGCAGCAAGCGCAGCAAATTCCTTGTTTCGGCAGATGATGGCACCTCTCGAGGTGGTTCGTCGTCGTCGCCATCGTCTCCGTCGTCCGCTCCATTTGTAGCCATTTCAACAATTTCGGCGTCCGTCATTTCTCCTGTCACCGGCACATCCTGCTCGCACAGCGCGTACTCGTGAAAGGTCACGTCACCGTCGGTGGCACCATCGCCGGTGAGCTTCATCACATCTTGACAGAGTTCCTCACAGTCCGTGAAGTCATCTGTCTCCGCCTCTGGCAAACTGGCGGCACGTGTAAACCCCGCGTGCGCGAAGCAGTTGGCGATAGCCGCTGCGCGAACTTGCTGCCAAGCGCTGCTGAGGAGATGTACTGCTCCCAGCAGGTCAATTTCATAGCCCTTGCCGTTTTCGTACGACAATAAAATTCGATGCAGCAGGCTCTTTCGGTAGATTTTGCGGGCAACTTCAATCACACCTTGATCCATCGGCTGCAGCACAGAGGTCATATTTGCCGGCAGAAACTCTACTGTCACTGCTTGCAAGTTGTCAATTTTGCTGTGACCTGGGCAATTGTCCACAATGAACAGGACTTTCCTGTTTTTCTTGGCCATCTTGTTATCGACGGCGCGAACGTACTCTTCGAAAAGAGTTGCTGTCATCCACGCTGCTTTGTTGGCGCGATAGATAATGCCATTCGGCAGTCGTGCATTACGAAAGCACCTAGGCTTGAGAGCTTTGCCAATTACAGTAGAATCTCGATGATACGAATCCCGCGGGGTCACGAAAAATATTCGTATTAGCCGAAATTCGTATCACCGAAACACATGTAAAACTAGCTAAATTAACAGTCAGAGGCAAACTCATTTTTAGGAACACATGAAAAAAACATTTATTTCTTGCAGAAAAAATCTCTAATGTCTTTCTGCTTCTTTTTTTTCGCGAAGTCACTCAGCAGACTTCTTTGAAATCCGTAAAAACGCGTGCACGTGTCGTCGCTGATTTCATCAGCGGCCATAGCACGCCTCAGGACGTCGAGCGCGTGCAGCGTTTCAGCCGCCGGTGGTGGTCCTTCACCATCGCCCTCGTCTATGTTGTCGCCATCATCGCTGGAATCGGCAACCTCGCATGTGGCCTCCTCAACAATATCCTCCACCGTGCGCGCACCACAAGTGGCGAGGTTGTCATCCGCCGTGCAGAAGTCTTCAGCTGTACACCCAGCATCAAGCAGTTCCCAACCCTCAATTGGCTCTTCCTGCTCTGAGGGCACCTCTTCGGAACTCCTGAAGAAGCCGCATTTCGCAAAGCAGTTTGCTATGGTAGTCGGCGTTACTCGATCCCAAGCCATAGCGATAAAATGGATGGCGTCCAGGAGGCTTATTCGCAGGTCGCCTTCGTGTTTTCTGTCAATATTGGCAAGTAGGCGGCGCACAAGAAGGCCCTTGAAATGATGCTTGAGGTTTTTTATTATTCCAGCGTCAAGCGGTTGCAGGTGCGTCGTCGTGTTCGCGGGCAAAAAGATCAGTTTGACGTTTTGAAGCGTTACTTGCCTCGGGTGGGCGGCGCACTGGTCAAGAATCAAAACAATCTTCCGATTCTTGCAGGCCATCCTTCTGTCAAGGAGCGACAGAAATTCTTCGAACAGGGCCGCCGTCATCCACGCCTTTTTGTTTGCGCGATAGACGCACGGCAAATGGCTCTCGCGCTTGAAACACCGAGGCTTTTGGGATTTGCCAATTACCGTCAGCTTAAGTTTCTCCGACCCGTCGGCGTTACAGCACAAAAGCACCGTTATTCGCTCTTTGCTTTTCTTGCCTCCTTGGCACGCTTCGCCTTTTAAGCAAAGGCTCTTCTCAGGCTGAAGGTTAAAAAACAGGCCAGCCTCGTCTGCGTTAAAAACATCACGAGGCTCATACCCAGAGATGAGTGACTGCAGCTTCGCGAGCCAGTCGCTAACAACGGTCTCGTCAGCCTTCTTCGCTTCCCCACAGACGCTTTGGTAAACGAGACCGTGTCTCGTCTTGAAACGGTGCAGCCACCCACCTGAGGCCTGAAATCCGTCGATGCGCAGAGCAAGTGCGATCTCGTCGGCTTTCTCACGCAACACTTTGCCATCGATGTTCACACCAGCTGCAGTAACCTCCTTAAACCAGGTCAGAAGAGCTTCTTCAAGCTTCACGTGTTGGGCTGTCTTCGCTTGCCTCGCGTTGACGTTGAATGAAAGCACATTCTTCATTATTGAGTCCCGCTGTCCAACAATAGGCCTCGTGCACTGCTGTTTCAAATCGGATATGCAGCGCCACTGCGGCGGCTGCTGGCAAATTGTCCCTGTTCCCTCCGTACCGCCGCGCTTGGCCGCAGCAGGTTGGCAATGACCCCTAGCAGCGCAAGCGTGTGTACGCGGCGAAAAAAGTCGACTTCTATCTGCTCTTGCGAGTTCGCATGTCATAAGAGCTACAAGAACACGGCCGGATAACTGCCGAATGTGCAATTTTATCATTTTCCATGGAATTCGTACGAGGCTGATCGGCGAAAACGTTGGATCGCAGCCATTCGGCGCGCCCGACAAGCAAACTGGTCCTGTCTTCGCACAGTTTCTTTCGATTTCTATCCAAGTCACTGGCTATTGACACCCTTCCTCGCCCTTACTCCCGAATTTTTTAAAAATTTTGCATGTGTATGTATCATAGGTCGGCAAACTCACTCATGAGTCGACTGACCCAGACTCAGATCGGGTCGTGAGTCTGAGACTGGGTGAGTAATATTTTGGTGAGTTTGAGTCCGAGTGAGTCCGGTTTGAAGAAAATTTTAGCGAGTCTGAGTCCAACTGAGTCCAGTTGAGGGAAATATTGGTGAGTCTGAGTTCGAGTGAGCCCTAAGCGCAATATATATTTCTTGAGTGAGCCCGGGTGAGCTCCACCTTTTGCTGCCGACTTGTGGTCCTATGTACTCATCTTCAGCATTACTATCAGCCTTATATCGGCTTAAGTTCATACTAAAGTCTATTCACTCATATCTCAACACTAGGATTCACGTGCCACCTTAATATTTATTGATCAGAGGTATGAGTTGGAGGAAGGGGTGCTATGACCTCCCCCAGCAAACTCTTTAATGGGAAGCTCTTGATAAAAATATCTCTTGTGAGTTGCATATTTCATAAAAAATGTCCTTACTGGATTGATATACGATAATGATGATATATGATAACTCGTATTTGAAGGTGCTAGATCGAAAGGCGTATCGTATAGCACCGATTATGTGAGATATTGGCGTTAAAAAGGATTGACACTATGATCCAGAAAGCTAATTTTACGGCAACGGACTAATGAGTCAACTCACTCAGGCTCACTCAGACTAAGGTGAAGCCATGAGTGAGTCCGGCTGAGTAATGTATAGGTGAGTTTGAGTCTGAGTGAGCCCGGTTGAGAAAAAGTTGAGGGAGTCTGAGTCCGAGTGAGCTCTCAGAGCAAAATATGTTTCTTGAGTGAGTCTGAGTGAGCTCCAATTTTTTTGCCGACCTATGATATGTATACACGCACACATTGAAACGCGCACGGACGAGGATACATAAAGTATGATTTAACCCCCACCGAAAAAAAAAGTTCTGGCTGCGCTACTGCCCCAGGTAATATTGACACAATGTTGGTTCCCTTGATCCTCTTATTTACTGTTCGCCCGAACGGAGATTTGTGGCAACGATTGCGGCGCAAGACACTCCTCTGCAGTGCCCAGTTTGTCGGCTGTGCACGACTGTAGGACTGAGGGGCCTCAGGATCGGCTTTATGATCGCACGACCTAGACAAAAAACACAGTTGCACATGTTCAAAAATATAATTTAGCAAAGTGTTTGACGTACCAACAACGCTAGAAAACTAAAAGACGGGAACGTCATGCGGTCTCTATCTTTTTATCGTTGCTAATATGTCATTTCAACTATCCCCGCTTTCTGCTAATGCGCGCTGGTCACAGGACAAGCGACGCGCGAGGCTGCCGATAAAAAGTATTCTCTATATCGTACGCCAAGAAAAAAGTTTACTCGCTTCTAAACGCTCGTCGTACTCAACGCTTTTTATTTGTGCGACGCATTTTCCGAATATTTTCGACGGACCGACGGCACTTGGAGTTCTTACCTCACGCAGTAAACGTGATTAGCGGCGTACAAGTCGCCACGCCGAAGCGAACTACTTCGTTTCAAGTATTCCTGAACGTTTGCTATCCGTCCGTAGCCGCAAAAAAAGCAAGCAGGGCTTGTTTTGCGTTCACATTTTCACGCATCGACGTTCGCCACACACAACTTCGAGGTACGCGCCGGGAGGAGAACAGGGACAAAATGCCGGAAGTGGCCGCATTGGCGCTGCGCACTCGGGAGAGCGGTGGCGCCATCAACTGAGCGCACGAGGACTATTGTGCTTAATGTCGACGTTGCGAGGCCTAGCTCCTTAGCCAACTCCGTGCGTTTTCTTTTGGGATCCTCATCGACCTTTCGAAGAATGTCCAGTTTCTCCTTAAAGGAGAGGGCTTTCCGCTTGCGAGACATAGCTTGCTGCCACTCGGCAAAAAAGGCACAATCACAACAAAGCAAGAACGCGGGCTCGAGCACAGCAACGACAACCACTCCGTCCGACGGCACGCATAGAAGAAAGAAGCTCCCGCGGGCCGTGCCTCTACCTCTCCGGCGTCTCCGCCTGCCGGCCTGCCTCCGCACCAAGAAAAACAAAACAAAACAAAAAAAAAACGTGGACAGCGCCATCTGTAATCTTCAAGAGAAAGCAAAAGGCACACTCCGGCCTCCGATACACGCAGATCTTGGAGGCTGTCGCGCGCTGCTCGCCGGCGGCGCTGGCAACGTGCCAAACCGGCGGCGCCGCACGCATTCCAGCGCCGTAAGTGCACGCCGCTATCTTCCGCGGCCGTCGGTGGGGCCAACGTTGCGTTGGGTGGGGCGGCGTTTATTCGTATCAAACGACGCGGGTCAAAAATCAGTTCGTAACAACGGTACTCAAGCACGTTGTAAATTAATGGGCCTTGGCCGGGACCACAGAAAAATTCGTATCATCCCGAAATTCGTATTAGCCATGATCGTATCATCGAGATTCTACTGTATAAGTAACGGCAGCTTTTCTTCGCCCGTTGAATTTGCTCCGAAAAGGACCGTTACCCGGTCCTTCCTTTGTTTTCCTCCCGAGCACGCTGCACCTTTCGGTGTGAAGGTACGGCTCGGCAGCATCTTATAGAAGAGTGCTGCCTCGTCGAGGTTGAATATGTCTTTGTCGGCGTAACTCTCTTGCAACTCGGCTAGCCGGCTGCTGCGCCACTTGTCTGCAGCGGCTGCGTCGACAGTGCCGCTCTCGCCGTGCACCGACTTCGACACAACACTGTTCCTTTTTTTGAAGTGGTCAAACCAGCCGCTACTGCAGTTGAAATCTGTGTGCCCCATTTGCAAGGCCAGAGCATCTGCCTTCTCCATCATCAATGCTGTGGTGACGGGAAGGTTGGCCGCTCTGGCATTTCGCAGCCACACCATCAACGCCGCTTCAACGTCCGGGAACTTGGAGCCTCGAACCCGCTTTCGCTGGCTGGAGAAGCTCCGTTGGTATCCATCCAGCACCTTCTGCTTGTTTTTTAGCACCGTCGAAAGTGTAGACAATGGGATGCCGAATTCCAGCGCGATGCTTGATTTTGTTCGGCCTCCTTTCTCCACCTCCTTAATTAGGGCAACCTTCCTTTCAAGCGTTAGCGACTTGCACTGCTTGAGTGACGCCATGCTCGCTGCACTCACGTGAAGTTGCCGCTCCTCACAGTCAGCGAAAAATCCGTACCGCGTGTGTTGCGCAGACTGAACGGAAATCACAGCTCTTGGAGAGAAAAATCACGAGCACTGCACAAAGCGAACGAGACAAACTGCGCCAAGCGTGGGCCGAGGGCCTCCTCTGCGCATGTGATGGCGATGGTAATGGTGATGCCACATGACGCTCCGAAGGGTTGCTTGACAAAGTTTATATCGCTAGGCTCCGACTTGACGTTCGCGGAAAGCATCGACCTTGCGACAGGCGCCCGGCTAGAAAAAAACAAAAACAAAAAAAAAACCGAGGGACTTCAGGCGCGGCAGCATCGCGCGAGTCTTGTGAAATGGTTCGGCGGCGGAATTTTTGTTCCACTCGCAGTCAAGATTTCGAGATATCCGCAATCTGACCCAAAATTACTTTGAGATAAAGGGCAAGAAATTAGGGGTGTGCGAATATTCGAAATTTCGAATATTTTTCGAATAGTGTTTGCTATTCGATTCGATTCGCACTGAAATTTTACTATTTGAACTATTCGAACTTCCCAAAAACAAATACAGTCAACGTCCGATTGAAAGTGACCCCTACAGATTTTTAATATGCTTCACCTCATTACATCCCCATATTGTGGCAAAGCTGCCTTTCAAGCTCCGTTACGGTCGAACTTAGCCAAGAGGCAGTCAACGTCCGATTCGAAGTGGTCCCTAGATTTTCAATATGCTTCACCTCATAACACTCCCGTATTGCGGCAAAGCTGCCTTTCAAGCTCCGCTACGGTCGCAAAGGGATTAACTCAAGAAAGCGTTGGTTCCAGCATGGAGGTGAAAGATGTGGCAGAGGTGGGGGCTCAGTTAGTGCTGTTTTGGACCTGACATTTTAGGCAGGAAGTCCGAAAAATCGGACGCCGAAGCTTTTTATCATCCAAAATTTCAGATGTTCTTATATATCGACGTCTACAAGGCAGATTTGGAAATCCGGACTTGAAGAGAGCACACCCTTGACTGCCACATCAGTTGAACTTCCACAGAAGTTGAATGTGGAGGAGAGGCTGAGGAAATGGCATCTTTGCCTATCACGGGTAAAGTGTTGTCGGCAACACTTTGGTTGCACCAAATCATGTACATAAATAGGATTCGGCCTCTACATTGCCTCATTCTTGATAAGACAACTATGAAACAGCACCCCGTGCCAGCGCTTCATCAACCTAGCAAAAAGAAACACTTTTATGTTGCTATCTCATAAGAACATACTTAGGGATTCTCTGCAACTTTTTTCAGTAATTTCACTTCGAAGTATTCGAAAAATGTTTGAGAAATATTCGAAAATTATTCGAAAATTATTCGATTCGATTCGCACTGAACCTTTATTATTCGACTTTGCTTAGCACCCAAAATTTTGCTATTCGCACAGCTCTACAAGAAATACATAGGACGTATAGGAAATGGTTTGGTGCTGCGGAAAATTTCGACTTAGCCGATTTTTCGAGATATGCGAGTTCGAGTTAACGAGGTATTACTGTACTCGCCTTGTATTACATCGAAGAACTTGCGTGATTTATGTCGAAGAATATGTGTGATTTTCGGCACGCGCCTGACTATGAATGCAGATCGTCTGCTTTTCGAAGTTTCCCGGTTTCTTTCTTTCGTTGTGGCCTGAAGAGCATCTGATCTAAAATAGAAATAATAAAACATATTGCCACTAAGATGCTCTACACGCGCCTTATTTCCTTGCGGCAAACCACGCTAGCGAAAAACTTTTATGGCTTCATCCGGTAGCGTAGTGCAGTCGGCCAATTGCAGATGTAGCAGACGACACCCGGGCGCCGTCGGAGACCACGGGCGCGCGCGCTCTCCTACTGCGGGGGAAAACACGTAGTTCCTTGCGTCACCGCAAGGCGCGCTGCGCGCACGTTCACCAACCTCCTCTCCCAGGGTGACGTTATCGCGGCGCATGCTCGCGCTGGCGCCGGCCCGGAGTTTCCCCTCCTGTCTTTCTTTCTCCGTGGCCTAGGTTAACGATATAGCGACCGGTGCACTAAGACTTATCACAGCTCTGCAGAACGTTCTAAAAAACGAAAACAGTCACCCGTTGTAGCGATGCTTGAGTGGATGTGAGCGGCAGTCTCGTTGTTGGTAGGCGCTTGCATTGGCGGCGAGGGCCCTCGTAGAGCGGACGAGGAGTCAAGTCGTCGCAGAGGTCGTACAAGGCAGCACCCTCAGGCACAGGATGCCGACGACCTCCCGGCCCACGTACGCAGCATGAAGGTTGGTGGTGGGCACTTGAGCTCGTCCCGTGGCAGGCAACCGGCAGCAGGAACCCGCTCCCCCAACCGGGACGGTGAAGTCTGCTCCACACGAACCGGAACCAGCTGGTAGGACAGCGGGTACGCCTCGTACCCACGAACGGCCGTTTCCAAGGACGTCTGGAGAGCCTTCGACGCTGTCGGGCCCTTCGTGTTCGGCTCTGTAAGCCGACGACACTGACCCTGACACCAGCGTGTTCTTCTTCCGGGCTCTCCGAGTCCGACTGCTCGCATTCGAGCCCGTCGTTGTCTTCCTCCGTCTCCCGTGCCACCATCTGATTGATTCCCGTCCGATTTTCCTTGTCCGCTTACACGTGCCATTCCCCACCGACGTCGTCCTTTTCTACGCGCCGCACGTGTCTGTTGTGTGGTGCCTCTGTCGTGTCACACCACTGCGTTTGCAGCACTAGCGACACCACAGCACAGCACCGAGTACACCGCACCGTCGTACTGGTCTCACACTCACTCATCAGAAGAGTCCCCCCCCTTCGATAAGTTTAAAAAAAAACAAAAACTGATAGCGCGATGAGTGAAGCTTAACTAGTTAAGCTGTCTCTACATACATGCATGTTCACTTCATAATCGCACCTGCACGATGAACAGTCACCGATTAAGTATTCAGTCCTAAATTGTGCTCAAAAAGTCTGCCCCGACATTTTCTGATCACCTTTATATGTTCTACTCTGAAGGAATACTGTAGAACAAGACTCCATCGAAGGACCCTGCTATTAGGGTGTCTAGCCTGAGAGAGATATCAGAGAGGTTGGCGGTCGGTTTGAATGACAAACGTGGTCCCATAAACGTAAATGTGAAATTTCTCAACTGCGCAGACCAATGCCAAACATTCTCGTTCAATGGCTGAGTAACGAGTTTCACGCGGAACCAGTTGTCGACTAGCATATGAGACCGGATGCAAGACGCCGTCGTGCTCTTGCATGAGAACGGCTCCTATTCCTCTGTCTGACGCATCGGATCGAATCACATACTCTTTTTCGAGGTCAGGCGCCTTGACATTAGGTCGAGATGCTAGTGCCGTTTTAATAGCTTCAAATGCCGCCCCTCTTTCGGGTGTCCACGTCACACGGTTGCTCTCTCGCTTTCGGGTCATTTCCACCAAAGGGAGGATTTTTTCGGCGTAGTGAGGGATCATGTCTGTAGTAGCCGGCCAGTCTTGAAAATGAGCGCACTTGCTGCTTGGTTTCAGGTTTTGTTGCTTCCAAGATCTTTGCAACCGTGCTCTCCATTGGACGAACCTCACCACCTCCTAAGACATGACCCAAGAAAGTGATCTCGCGTGCTCCCACTTCACATTTCTGGGGTTTTACTGTCAGGCCAGCATCCCGTATTCTGCTGAACAGTTGTTCGAGCGTCTTCAGATGTTCATTCCACGTGTGGGTGGCGATGAGTACATCACATATATAATGGACGACATTTGAGATCCCAACCAGCACAGCCCTCATCAGCCGTGTAAAAATAGCCGATGCCATCTTTATCCCAATTTCCATGTACCGAAAGTGGTAGTGGCCTGATCTGGTCGAAAAAGCGGTTCTTTCTCGGGATTGTTTTTCAAGGGGCACCTGCCAATATCCCTTCGTCGAATCCAACTTTGAAATGTACTTTTTAGTTCCGACGTCTGCAAACATCACATCTGTTCTCGGTATAGGCTTGGCATCGGATATCCGCACGCTGTTTATACGTCGGAAATTGATGCACGCCCGATAGGTTTTATCAGGTTTCTTTACCAGGATGAGAGGTGAATTATAAGGAGATTGTGATCGTTCTATCACTCCAAGCTCCAGCATATCTTTCACCTCTTTTTCGATGATCTTTTGCATGGCCAAAGGTAAGGGATATTGCGGTGTGTTTATGGGGTCTGGGGTCGTTAGTTCAAGTCGGCATTCCACCAAGTTTGTTTTCCCGGAGTGTCGGCGAAGACATCCTTGTGCTTGTTCAGCTCGCTCTCTACTTGCTCCCTCTGTAGGTCGGTCAAGTCTTCCAACTTTCGGACGGATTCAATTCCGAGTCCTTCTCTTGGCTCCAGACATTTAATCGGGTTGTCAGTCTCCTCTTCCTCAACCACAACGAATGTCGACGCTTGAAAAGTGGCTGTCGGTTCTCTCTCCTCGTGCCGTTTCAGCATATTGATGTGGAACAGTTTTTTGCTGTCGCCAACATCCAACCAATAGTCAAAGTCATTTTTCTTGCCCGAGACGACGAAAGGTCCTTTCCAGTGCATCAGCAGCTTATTCTGCTTGGTTGGCAGCAATACGAACACTCGATCTCCCACCTTCAGTTGACAGCGATAACTCCTCCGATCATAATATTTGTTTTGTGAGGCTTGGGCCTTGCTCAAGTTTTGATGCGTGAGGCGTATCGTTTCTTCTAGCCACTCCCGCAGATCTAAGACATATCGGTGCGTAGTTTTCATTTCCTCGCTTATTTCGTCTTTAGTCCACAGCTCCCTCAATACACTTGGTGGACCTCTTGCATGTCGCCCGTATATGAGCTCGAAAGGTGAAAACCCGAGACTTGTCTGCGGCACCTCGCGGTAAGCAAACAAAAGAGGAGCGAGATATCGATCCCACATCTTTGGTTGCTCTTGGCACAACTTGCGTAGCATTCCCTTCAACGTGCCATTAAAATGTTCTACCATCCCGTTGCACATTGGGTGATATGGTGTGCAGCTGAGGTGTTTGATGGCTAGCATTTCATTCACATCCTTCATCAACTTGGATGTGAAACAGGATGCGTTGTCACAAAGAATCTCTCGCGGGAAACCGATTCTGCAAAACATTTCCAGCAGCCCTTCGGCCACCGTTGCCGAATCGATCGCAGGTACAGTAGAACACCGCTGATACGTTTTTGAAGGGACCGTAGGAAATAAACGTAAGAGACAGGAAACATAAGAGCCGAAAAACAGGAAAAACGACAAAATATTTAGTGGTACAGAATTTTATTTCAGTGCTTACGAGCAGCACGAAAATTGGCGCGCTCAGCTGCGATTTAGTCAATCGATAGAAACGCGGAGCTGGGGATGGCCTCATCCACAGATAATGACCAGTGCGGCGAGTCCGACTGCGAACCGTGCGCATGACCATGCGAGCTCCAACCAGCTCGAACTCCTCCCGTCCTCCGACAAATAACGATGATGATGAGTCTACGCCAACGTGATGGCAGAAGTGAATGCCAATCTCGGAGGCCTCACTTTTGCAAGAAATTACGTCATAGACGCCATGTTCGTGCAATGCAAATCTGAAAGGCTATGCTTTTTTCAATAGTAAATGCTAATCTCGAAGGCCTTGCTTTCGCGAGCAATTACGCCATCTTTGCAATACGAATCTCGAAGGCCATGCTTTTGTTTGCATCAATTGAAAGATCTTGTTGCTTGCGCCTCTCATGCGGCTAATATTATGGTCAAACCAGGCCAAGCTGCGTGAAAATGCACCATGGCCGCTCTCTTCGGTAGTCACTCGGTCGGCTCCGAGCGCACTTCGCGACGTATCATACGGGAACGGTCCGACAGTTATGACATAACAGCGGGGTTCCCAATACATTGTATCCTATGGGAGCTATGCCGGGACCGGCGGAAAACGACGTAACAGCCGGGAAAACGCAGCAGTGAGGAACGTAACAGCGGGGTTATACTGTAGTGGTATGGCATAAGGATACCTAGTGGCAAAATCGACCAGCGTCAGAATATAGCGGTTCCCTTTGCTCGAGATCGGTGACAACGGACCAATTAGGTCCACGGCCACTCGCTCAAATGGTGTATCAATTAGTGGCATGCGTCCAGGCGGAGCTTTGCCGAGTTTTCCTTTCGGTAAGGTCCATTGGTAAGAGTCACATGACCGGACGAATCTTTGAATGTCCGCTCGCACTCCGGGCCAGTAAAATGCACTGAGTATTCTTTCAGTGGTCTTCTTTATTCCCTGATGACCAGACAATGGATTTTCGTGGGCTAGTACCAATACTTGGGCCCGAAGACTTCTGGGAACCACCGCTTGTGCAACCGTCTTCCCTGGACAGAACTGGTAAGAGCGGTACAAGATTCCGTTGTCAGTGTAAAACGACTGCGCTGTGGATACAGCGCCAACAATGGTCCGGCCAATCTTTTTCCTACAAACTTCCAGACTCGAATCTTGTTCTTGCTCCCTTTGGAACACCTGCCTTGACACGTTCAGTAGTGCCAGATCACTCTTGTGGTGCTCCTTCACGACTTTCGCACCAAAGACCACCGGATTTTTTCCGCTTATCGACGTGTGCTTGCGCTCCTCTCTCGGGAATTCATGGTCGCCTTCCGTGACTTTCGTGAGGTTCTTCCACTTAGCATCGGGGTCCGTGTGGTTCCGTGCCCCAGGGACATTGCCGACTATGACGTCGTACAGGGGGTTTTCCAAACATTTTACCACAGCTTGCCCACTGAAATAGGGTGAAAAGATGGTGACCTCCGCTTCTGGAGCTTCAATCGTACTCCCATCCGTGAGCAGCAGCTTTGCTTTGGTGCCGATCAAAGCTTTATCGGGGTCCAAAGATCTGCGTACTACCAGACTGTTGCTGCCCGTGTCCCGTAGCACTGAAACCGTCTGTCCGAACACCTCCCCTGACAAGACCGGCAGGTTGTAGATTACATTGGATTGATGTCCGTATGTTCGCCTTGTACCTTGACTGGAGCCCCCCGAGCTCTCCTGTCCTGAAACAGCAACTGGTGACGAAAGACAAGCTGTAGCTTCCTTTCCTCCTCCAGCTTTCCGTCTGCAGGATTGAGTGTCGTGACCCTCTTTCCGGCAGAAGCCACAATAGGGTTGGCTGACTTTCGTGCGACAGTCTGACGCTTGGTGTCCTGCTTTGCCACACACGAAACATTTGGCTGAGGACTTGCCAGGTTCGCCAAGGTTTTTCTGTCGGCTTTCTTCTTTTTCCCGAAAAACAAGCAGGTTGTTTTGCCGCTGGGCTTCCATAAAATGGTCAGCCGCTTCTGCTATTTGTTGAACCGTTTTGCAGTTACTTTCGCGAAGAAACAAAGAAAGACTGCTATGGCAGTTGTTGAGAAGCTGTTCTGCGACTATCAAATCTCGCACTGCTTCAAATGTTTTACCGTGCTCGGCCATCTCTACCCATCGATGAAAAAAAACTAAACAGCCTAGTAGCGTACTGCTTAGCAGTCTCATGGTCGAGGGGCCTACTGCGATGGAATTGCTCTCGATATCCATAGCAGTAGTACAATGAAAACGCTGGAGCAAAACCTTTTTCACAGACTCATAGTTCAGCGAGTCTTCAGGCGACAAACGGCCAAACACCTTTAATGCCTCACCATCCAGGCACAAACTCGGGGCAGTGACCCATTTCTCTTTAGGCCAATCTTGACCATTAGCAACCACCTCAAATCGCTTTAAGTTAGCGTCCAAATCATCCCGGTTCTCGTTGAACACGGGAATCAAACTATGAGGGTTCACGATCGGTGGACGTGTTCCCTCTGTATGCTTCCATATTGCTAGCGAACACACACAAAGACGACATAGAAGGAGACAGGACCACCGCTAGACTTCAACTGATTTTTTAATCGACATGAAGGACACAATACATTTCTTGCGCACGCGCAGGTGCCACGTCACAGACAAAGTTTATCCACCGAGCAAAAAGAAGAGAAATTCTCCGCCGCCTATTGATACCGCCAGTTCGCACGTGGTATCGATAGACAACGAATCTTCCCCCCCCCCCCCGTCTCTCTCCCACGTCAACGTATGTTATACAGCATGGTGGGAGAGGGAAATAGCGACTGGCGTGACCCAATGTGAATTACATAACTGGTGGGCTGTTTAAAGCTTCCAACCTGTTACAAAGGGCTGAGCCATAATTCTTCATTGTCATCAGTCATCGTGTCAACAAAGTGCACATAATGCCTTACAGATGTGTAGCTGGTACCTCGCTTCTCCGCAGAATGACGAATAATGTCTTAGTAGGTGCTTTCCAACTTCACAAAAATTGTGATTTATGGCGTAGTGGGTACCTTGCTAGTGTACTTGTATTAGTAGCCCCAAGAGAGCTTACAACGGGCTTTAGAAATGCTGCTCTTCGAGCTTTCGCTGTGACTGTGCTGCGATTTCAGTGCAGGCCTGGTGTTTTTTTAAGCGAGTCCTTACTTTTAGTTAGACAAAGTGTGTGCATGACCAGACGTGTGACCAGACGTGTGGCACCAAAACGTCATCAAAACACCCTTAAAAGAATGTTTTGCACCAGAGGCAAAGCACCGATAGCAACGACAATGCATTAAACAGCTATTCAAACCAAGGCTCATAATATTATCGGCTCTGTATAGCGCACTAGATACGCACACATTAATTAAATTAATGATCATGTTGTCCTGTGCATGCATAGGGAAACACGAATGTATCGAACTGTGAACATTGGCTTTCACAATGCTGGCATGATGAACAGCGCAAACAGAAGTGAGCAAATAATCGCATTGCCTCTTGCTTCTTTGAGATGATAGAAGCCACTACTTTACATCAGCAGAGACAGTACATATGAAAGTGACCTGCCATCTCGACTCACTATGCCTTTAGAACTGCCATTGATTCATTGATTCTTTGCATGCACGCCTGCCTTTTACAACCATTGTTGTGTGAAACATTCTCTTGGTCTTAGTCCCCCACCCCGCCTTTCCTTTTCTGCCAGGCTGTTTTCACAATGTTTCTTCCCTCTATCGTGCATAGTGCTCAATTCATTAAAGTGCTATGAACTTCATAACGATTTTGAAAATGTTGGTTTGAAGCATTTGAGCGTATAGGCTTGCCACATGACAGAGGGAACAACAGGGTGTTTCCACGTGGACACTAGACGTTCAGAAAGGAGGTGGCAAAAGCCGCGAGAAGGCAGCTGGGACTTTTCTTGGAAATCGCGCTACAGTCAAACCCCGCTGCAACGAAATTGACGGTGCTCGGAAAAATGTTTGGTGAAGCGAACATTTCGTTGTAGTGAAATAAAAAAAATAGGGCTGATCTGAGCTAGTAGAACAGTGAAACTTTTATTTCCAAAATTCAAAAAGTGTCTGCTGCTTCCTTTGCGTCCCCAGCAGCGTCACAAAGCAATTCTTATATAGACGTCAGACTCTGCCCAGGCGGCGCTGCGAAAAACACCGCCACCAGCGCCCTCATCGTAGCCCTGGCCCTAACTGGGTAGTGCAAAGAGAGCCGCCCGCAAGCGCATGTGCATAGGCCGCAATATAACCCTCCTCTTTCTTTGGTGTTGAGGCGCGGTTTCCTAAAAATCAAGGACCTGGAAAGCTTCTTCCGCCAATCCACGCTTCAGAAACAAAGGAAGCTGATCAAAGCGAACTGCGAGTACAACAAAATAAGTTTTAGTTATTCCCGCGCGCTGCAACTCGCAAGTACAAGCGAGCATCACACGACACCGAGTTCGAGGCAAGCCCTCCGACATCCGTTCTCTAGAGCCTAAATGCGTTAAAATCGGGTATATACGTATGCCACAGCGATAAAGTACCTACATACACGATCAATATACTTAGCTATGCATCTTACGATCAGTGGTACAAAACTCGGTTCATCAGGGGCGAATGGCCCCGGCGATTTTCGCCTTTTCAGTTGCATTCTCCCTTAATTCATCTCTCGCTTCCTGTGCATTGGAGTGTTTTATTACGCATCCTCAAATGGTCTCTTGATGGTCGTCTTCCGTTTGTATGTACTGCAAATGGGGATACGTGCGTGTCCACTTTCGCGGGGTACAACCAAAGGCAAAACCGTGGCCTCCGAGATAGCTACGGCAATCGCGGAGGACACGGGCGAAACAAACCTGAACGACCAACATTCTGCGATTTACTTGTATGACGCACGTGGTGTTAGCTAGTTAGAACCAGAACTCTGAGCCTTCAAAACGTACATATGTCTGCGATGCTGTGTTGTGACGACCAACTCGTCGCGGTGTGCGTATCACGCGTCTCCAGTCTGCCTCTAGCTGCTCACTTCGTGTTACACGACAAGCACCGCGGTCAGAGCCTCTGCTGAGCTTCATAGTCAAGGTTACCACGGTTTTGCATCAGGGCTACGCAAAACAACAGCAGAGCCACACATTCATGCCACTGGCTGTGGAGAACGCGGGTACTTCGCTTACCGAACACGCTCGCAACGGCTCGTATCCAGCGCTCTCGCCTTTCTTCTTCGTACGACAACTATGGAAATCGGTAAAACTAACGTTGTTATTCAGTCTTTTACGTCCGTGGCAATTCACAACGCAACAGTGCGTCTCTTGCGGAGTTTCTTCGTAGCGTGCGGAGGGCTCTCGTCTGGTGCTGTTTTCGCCGTCGTTCAGGCGAGTGATCCAGCAAGCACTTCACGACGGTTTGGTGGCGCGTCCGACTAGCGGAGAGCAATTCACAGCTCTCGTTCTGAGTGCTAAATGCGCAAACACACGCGATATTAAGCTCAATCGTTGTTTCGCACTCGCTAGTTGCACCTGGTCCCATAGCAAACTATGCGAGAGAGTCGGTCTATGCACTACTCAATACTTCTCCGACAGGTGGCGCCACACATCTTGGAAACTCCAGAGTCTGACGTCTATATGCATAGCGACGCCACGTTGAAAAGCACGCAGAAACAACGGCTTCCGCAAACGAATCAAACAGAGGCACGGGCACGCAACACAAACTGCACAGTTGCACTAATATGCTAACACTAGCTATTCGCCGACAACGGCGACATGCAGGCGTGCTATCACGGAGCGATGACTTACGCATTATTCTATGCTATTCTTATCCACCACTCGCGGCTGGCTGATCCCATTGATAATGAGGACGAATTGTTGCTCTGACCACCGGTCGCACTGGCCAAGCGCGAAAAGCATGAAAAGCATTGGCATTGGAAAAGTCATCGTTCCGCGACTGCACCCCAGGGCTGCTCGCGTTGATAATGCGGATGTGGTGGATGTACCGTCGCTCTGACCACTAGCGAAGCGCAAAAAGCACGAAAAGCATTGGAAAGGCATCAGAAAAGGAATCGTTCCGCGATTGCACCCCAGTGTCGACAATTGAGCTTTGGCTTCGGATTGTCTGCCACTAAGAATCAACTCAAGCCAGTTGGGAAAGCAGGGCAGTCTGATCGCCGTCGCTATCAAGCAATGGCGGCCTCCATGCTCAGTCAACAGTGGTGGTTTCTGGTGGTTCCAACACACGATTTAGACTTTGAATTCGTATTTTTCTGTTCTAAAATGCATCAAAATGTCCGAGATTGTGTTTATTGCTCGGTAAATTAGATTTTTGTAACCGGAATGGCATCGTCAAATTTCGTTGAAGCGGAACGGCAGCAGAAAAAGTGTTCGTTGTGGCGAGCATATTTATGCATTGAATCCTATGGACTGTTGACGGGGAGCCGATAATTTTTTGTTGTACCGGAAATTTCGTTGAAGCGGAGTTCGTTGTAGCGGAGTGCGACTGTATCACACAATCCTCCGTCGGCTTTTCTCCGTCATCTTTTGTTTTACTTAACGGTTGTTCGCATGCCCATGCGCTTTTCTTTTTGTCCCTGCTACCACGACCGCGCTTGCGAGTGTAGCCCTTTCAGGGCTCCCAGGGGTGCAGGGCGTTATGTGGCTTTATCTCTCTCTTCTTTGTTTTGCTCTCCCCATCCCTCCTTCCCACCATCATGAGCGACAACGTTGTTGACTCAGTGCCCGGCTTCTTTCTTCCGGCCACTCACTTCTAATGGATACTCTTCTCAAAGAGGCCAGCAGAATTAGCGGCTCTCATTTGACAGTCGATAAATCCACCATCTCTCCTTTGAGTCTCTCTTCAATGAGGAAGGTTCGGACGACACGTCGCCGTGCCCAACGTGTCCTTTCACCCCCTGAACCTCGGAAAGAAACCTTCGGGGCCAGTGCCTTCTGGCAAGGGTAGATATTTGGCCTTGTTGGTACGACATATTCATATTGTAAAGCACAGAACTGAAATGACGAGGACGGGACAGGGAGTAACACAAACACAAGTGCCAACTCTCAACAATGATTTATTGGAAGCCGGATCAAACATATATGCATGAAAACTTGTGATCACTCAGGCATGCGTAAATGTGGAGGCATCCTGACACGCATCGCAGCTCTTCTGATTTGGTCGCCAGGTGGGAAACACGACGCACCAAAGTTCGCTATGGAACCGAAGCTCTCCGCTCCAGAACTGCTGTCGCATGTGCCTCGTGTTTCCTGCCTGGCAACTGAATCAGAGGAGCCACGATGCATATCGGAAGGAGTCGACGTGTTAACCCGATGTAAGCAAGGTTCTTAAAAATTTCCTGTCCAACGCATTTTTTCTTTTCTGAAGGACAATTCATTATGTGTGTTACCCTGCACACAAGTGAAAGGCACTCCCGAAGCAGTTCCACCCATGCGCCCTCTTTCGGAGCATGCCTTCACTGAGGAAGACTATGCTCATGCTCGACGTAAACAGGCACCTGCTGCGCGCCGCAACAACGACGTCCCCCCTCTCACCTCTGTGGCTGCTACAGCTCAACAAACAGGGACACAACAACCAGTAACCCCTACAGCTGTTATAACTGCACCCAAACTTCACTAAACAGCCTCGGAACATCGCCCTTTGCAGCAGTCTGCTCCACACAAAAACACACCGGCTCCATCTGCTATCCTCTTTCATTCCAAAAGGAAGGCGCGATAATTTCCTTGCTCTCTCCAGAGACGCTATTTCTTCCCAATGCTCCCATGTCACTGGTGCCATGAAGGTCCGAGTGAACTTTCATGGTAACGTTGTCGCAGTTGACGTTGCTCCTGGCACTGGCATGACCAAACTTCTTCACGTCTCCACCATTGGTGACGTCCCCGTTCGAGCCAAAGTCGCCAGCAATAGTACCTACTCTGGCGTCCTTCATGGTGTTGACACCAACTTTGATGAGGAAACCCTTTGCGAAAATATTCAGGGCGCAGCTCCTATCGTCGGCTGCACTCGAGATGGATGTAATGTTGTTCTTCATTTTGCCGGGAATACCCGTGCTGCTGAGATTGTTCTTTTCAAGCGTGCTCGCTCTGTGCGCCCATGCCTTCGCCGCCCTCTGCAGTGTGACAAGTATGCAGGATACGACCACACTCGTCACTTGTGTCAGCAAAGCCAGCTGCCTTTGCTGTGGTGGCCCTCACGACCGCGTAAAATGCACCGTGCCTGCTCCCAAGTGTATCTACTGCAGTGGTCGACATGTTGTTATCAATGGCGTAGCCAGGAATTTTGTTCGGGGGGGGCTCACGTTGCAGCGCGACCTCCTCATTGAATTTTTAGAACGACTAAGTATATGAATAACATTTATTTATTTATTTATTTATTTATTTATTTATTTATTTATTTATTTATTTATTATATCCTCAAAGGTCCCATATGGGACTTTACATGAGGGGTGGGCGTCATAAAATGGCGGTATCGATGAAGGTGTATGTTAGGATGTGGTTGAGTCTGCTTCTTGGATGGCATTTTTGAAGCGCGCAAAATCGCGGATGACTGCTGCTTCGTTGGGAAGGTCATTCCAGTCTCGGGTGGTGCGCAGAAAGAAGGGCTGCTGAAATGAGGTGGTGTGGGCACATGGCGGAATCACAGCATTTGGATGACTTGTGCGATGACCTCGATGGACCGGCTGGATGAGGTGGTTGTCACGGGGGGTTGAATAAAAGAATCCGTGAAAAAGGCAGAGACGTGCAATACGACGACGAAGAGCGAGGGTAGAAAGATTTAACTGGGATTTGAGGGCGGAGACGCTCGAGTAGCGGGAATAATCTGAAACAATGAATCTGGTTGCTCGGTTCTGTACTGACTCAAGTATTTCGATATGATTAGTTTGGTGGGGGTCAAAGACAGCAGCTGCATACTCAAGTTTTGGTCTGACAATGGTGTTATAAGCGAGTAGTTTAACGGAAGGTGGTGCCATGGAAATGTTACGGCGTATGTACCCGAGAGCGCGGTTATCGGAGTGAATTATGTGATTTACATGGTCGCCCCAAGATAGGTTACTCGAAAGATGGACACGCAGGTATTTAATCGAGTCAGTAGCAGCTATATGACAGTTGTTGATTGTGTAAGTAGCTGGCGTGTGGTTTCGGCGACGATGGAAAAAAATTAGTAATGTTTTTTTCGCATTAAGGGACATCAACCAGGTGGTACACCACTGCTGAATGCGTGAGAGGTCATGCTGTAGAGAGGAGACATCGGTGGGGTTATTTACAGGGCGGTAGAGGACACAGTCATCAGCAAAAAGACGGATGTTAGATTCAACGGAAAGCAGAATATCGTTAATGTATATTAGGAATAAAAGAGGCCCTAGGACGATACCCTGGGGCACGCTGGACAAGACATGCGAGAGGTCGGAGGAGTGATCATTAACATGCACGAATTGTTTACGGTTTGTTAGGAATGCTTTAATCCAGTTAAAAACATGCCGATGAAGGTTTAGACGCGAGGTTTTTTGAAGGAGACGGGAGTGGGGTACCTTATCGAAGGCTTTTTCAAAATCTAAGAACAGTGTGTCAATTGGGATGTTACGGTCCATATGAAGGTGAATGTCGTGCAGGAATAATGTTAGTTGGGTCTCGCATGAGTGATCTTTACGAAAGCCATGTTGGTTTGGGTGAAAGAAGTTTACGGATGATAAAAATGTAGCAACATGAGAAAAGATGACGTGTTCCATGATCTTTGAACAAACACTAGTGAGCGAGATTGGTCGGTAGTAACCTGCAAATGAGCGGTCACCTTTCTTGAAGACCGGAAAGACCTTCCCAACTCTCCAGTCTAATGGGACTTCACCTGTGTCGGGTGACTGCTGAAAAATGATTGACAATATGGAACTGCATACATGTTTAGTATTTTTCAGAATTTTGGCGTTTATGCCATATATACCGCATGACGAAGAGTTCTTTAATTGGTTAACAACTTTTACAATTCCCTCTGAATTGAATACAATCTTTGGCATTGGCGGAAAAGCAAAATGCGGAAAATCAGGAAGTTCGTTGTTAGGTTCGTTAGTAAAGACGGAACAAAATGCAGAGTTGACGGATGGAACGTCGCAGTCGGCAACGGGGGATCCAGAAGTGTCACAAAGAGAGACTGTGGTTTTGTCGTCCGGTTTCATAATTTTCCAAAAGCGGCGTGGGTATGTACATGTATTACCATGTACATACATTGTCACTGGTATTACCATTAATATGTATTACCAGTGACAATTTGTATTAGATGCTGCAAATCACTTCTTGAATGCTGCCCTCTGTTAAGAACGAGTAAGAAATGTGTTTTTTTCGTAAAAATATTATGTTGGCATGCCCGCAAAATCTTTCCAGGAATAACTGTCTTCAATCTTTTCAATATTTGTGTTTGTGTGTGTGTGTAACAGGTACGGCAAATATCACGTAAACTTCGGAACTGCATCAGCTTTGAACTGAAGAGGTGTCTGATAGCAAAAAAATGAAGTCCACGAAATAACCAGGATTTTAATGCAGATTGTTTACGCAAAATGTTCATCTTTTTGCACAAATGATGTGGCCAGGCAAAAGCAAGAATGGGAAAGTACACCTCGAATACGGGCAAAATATAAGTCACCGGAAACAGTGCGCAGTATGCTTACGCAAAACTTCACAAATGTACATTTAAATATGCAATCAATAAACGGAACTAAGCAATGATCACTATACGTAATGGCCAACTGATATGTCCTTTGGGCCAAGCTGCTGTCTCGGACGCACCATGTAAACAGAACTATAAAGGAAGAGCGCAGAAATAACGAAACTACTTCAAAACTGTTTTAAAAGTGCGAACCACTATTGTGCACTCAATTTAAAGGAAGGTTGCCGCTTCTAGTTCAAAAAGCAATGAAGAACAAAAACGACAAATGAAAGTAACAAACAATGCTGTTAGTACGGCTTCCCAATAGTTGAATTTGGTAACGCCGCGTATGCCGACCTCTCAGTGAACAAGGTGAAGCTGTCGATTGGCTGGTAATGTCCACCTGATGCCCGTATTCTTATGTTTATATTAGGTCACAGTATTAACTGCTAAAAGGTACAAAATCCTCACGGCTTTAAAAGGTGGTGAACAATAATATTGCGTCAGAATTACGGGCTCATTGACCTGAACTCTGGAACAGTAGTGTCTTTTCCTTTCGTTTGCGCTGATTTTTGTCCTGCTCGGTATCAAAGGACAACGTTGACCCGGCGAGGAAGCTTAGCGAAGCGGTCAATGACTTCCGACACGCTGATGTCGACATTTCTGTGGGCGTACAGAAGTGCCTGGCCAACCATGCGTTCCTCAGACATCGTGGAGCGTAAGTAGTTCTTAAGTAACCTCATACTTGAAAACGTTCCCTCTGCGCTGGCAGTGGTCACTGGAAGGGTGACTAGAATCCGGAGTAGCTTGTACACATTCGCACAGAACCTGCTGTCGCAATGAGAGAGGGCATCGGTTCCTGTACCGGGGCTCTGCTTTGCTGCTTTGTTCGCCCACTTTGTCCACCATAGTCGCAGTTCTCCAAAACCAGCCCTTGTTTCGACGTCATGCGCAAAAACGGTCAGGAGATTTTCTGCTCCTTTCTCCCGATCATCTTGCATTGGTGGTATTGCGGATGATACAATTAATGAGAAGTCCTTTAGAAGTGTCCTGTGCTTTTCGAACCATTGGTTTAACTGGGCTAGTACGTGGTTCATGAACGGAATGAACAGGGTTCTGCGAAAATATTCTTCCGCACTTTCGAATGCATTGCTCCCAAGGTTTTGCTTCCGGACACCGGCTCGACGGCTGGTGATCTCCACATTCAGTTTTTCTGCCAATGCCTGCATTTGTGCAAATATTTTTGAGAAAGAAACATTCGTGTTCTTGCGGTCACTTTCAATTGTCTGCTGTATCACTTCTATGTCGTCAATGGCAGCGCTCATGTCGATACTCCTCGTCTGCAGCTTCTTTGACAGTGGCAAAGTCAGTGCTAACCATGGAGGAAGGAATACTAAGGAGAGGCCCTGACGTCACACTCGTGAAGCCGCCACATCGCAAACAGCCGCATCGCCTCCTAGCGAAGGCGCAGCGAAACTTTTCGCGACTTCCGTTGCGACGTTCGCAAGCGCATGCGCGCATCGCGAAACTTTGCAGCCTTTTTTTTTGTTTGTTTGTTTTTCGCCGTGCTAGCGGTGTAGTCGATTCACGCATGCTGCTCTTAGTGTGTGTTCTTTAGGAAAGCTACGCAATGCCCAGCTGTTGCGTATACCCTGTGCAAATCGCGTGTATACTGCGAGCAGTACCGGGTGTCACTTTTCATGTGTACGTATACGTTCGTTTCATTACTGATCACTAAGGCATGGTATTTGCATGCGGAGCACTCGGATGTGCGCTCTGTTGCTTCTTACTCGTTGTGTCAACTCGGAACACACGTGAAATTTTCTTTTTGGCGTCTGACGCGCCATACATACCATGCGCTGAAGACATCGTACGTTTTAGAGGCTGTGTCGTTCAAACGAAAGCGCAATAAACTTTTGTTGTTATCGGACTACGTGATGTATGTATCGTGCGGTGTGCGCTCGCTGCGTGCTTGTGTTGTGTGCGCACTGGAATTACAAACTTTATGTGCACGATCGCGTATACAATACGGCGGTGTCTTCTTTTCGACGTGAAGTTACGTCAACTATAGGTTGGCGTTGCGCCGAATATCTACTGCGCTCACTCCATATACACGAACAAAGAACCGCTAATCGGGCAATAGATCTGGAAATCGGGCTACAAGAAAGGAAAAGAAAGGCCTAACGCTCAGCAGAACGCGTAAGTCACTGCTAGGTGAGTTCGAATACGATGAGGCAGGGGCAGAATGTTTTTGATTACGGCACGTACCGGTAATTTCTGTACTGTTGCATAAAAACGCTCCTCGAAGAACTTCAGCACGCAACGCTCGGGCCTGCCGCGCACGAACAGCCTGGTAAACGTCTGCTTGCAACATTTTACTGCGTGCGAACCGCACAATACGCGCTAAGTTTACGCCGGGACTACAAATCCGAACAGGAGCGAACCACCGCGGAGAGCACGCCGCGGGGCGTCTGCTGTTTTGTTTGCCCCATATCGGCTTGTTTGCCCCATAAATCTGACGTCACTTCCGCCACACTTTTCGCAATGCATTGGGATACGATAGGGCCTCTCCTTAGTTTTTCCTTCCTCCATGGTGCTAACACATGTTCCGTCACATGCAGGCTTACAAGGAACGCTGGTGAAAAGAGTGCCAACATTAGACTGTTTGCCTGCACTGGACTTTCGCCATTTCCGTTAAACTTAATCTCCTCTAGTGCTGCGATCAACGGCTCAAAGAGGCTCACAAATGAAAGCACTGTATCGTGCTTCTCGGCCCAGCGCGTTTCGCATAGTCCCAAAAGGCGCTGCCTTGTAGGCTCAGGACAGCTCAAACTTATCACTTTTCGCAAAACGTGTGAGCGGCTAGAAGATTTACGGAAAAAGGTTGACGTTGCCTTCAGAGTCCCAAAACAGTTCGAATGTCTGTGATGGAGCATGCTGCACACACAACTAGATAAAGGGAGTGACACGCGCAGTGAGTACATAGAGTGTGGCTGGATATTTCTCACGGACAGCAGCTTGAACAACATTCGTTTTGTCGGCCATCGAACTTGCACCACCGTAGCCTTGACCACAGAGATGCTGCATGTTAATTCCCATTTCTATAAGGAGCCTTATGATGGTGTCGGCCAGGGCCCGGCCATTTGGTCGTGAATTGGCACAAAGCCTAAGAACACTTCTTCGATTCCGTTCGCATCCTTATTAAGGTACCTTGCACAAACAGTAAGCTGCTCGATACCAGCAACATCCGTCGTTTCATCAGCAAGTACGGAGAAGCAGCCTGCAGCGTTTACTTTTGCGACTAGGCTTTCCTTGATGATTGCAGCAGAGATTTCTATAATGTGGTTTTGTACATATAAACTAAAATATGAGGCCTTACTTGGGCAACTTTCCAAATGCTTTTTTTGATCTGTGTCGCCACAATCCGCGCGCATGCGAAGCAGCTCTTTGAAGTTGCCTGTATTTGTAGAGGAGGCTGTGCTTGAATCTGTGGGACCACTGTCTCTATGTCCACGGAGAGCCACACCTTGCCACCCGCAAAAGAGAACTGTCTCAACAATAGGCTGTAACTTTCTTCGGATCTCTCTTATTTGAATTTGCCTGCCATGGTCCAGCTGATCAACAACACTGGGCACACATCCTGAGAAGGTTTGAAGAAAACTATCGGCTACCAGATGAGCGTCAGTGTGATATTTAGTGACTTCATGTGCACCGAAGACTTCGAGGGCGTGCTTCCACTTTTGAAATGGCTTGGATACGAGGGCCTTAGTGCGCGCATGTTGGCCCTTGCCAATCTCACTTCTGCTAAAAAGGACACACACTCGGCAAAACGCACCCTCTTAAAGCGCTGAGAAGCTAAGCCATCGGTACCTGTCCAGCCAAGCCACGTAAACATTCGTTTCTGCTTAAAATCGTTCATAGACTTAAACATATAGCATGGCGGAGGAATCCAAGGAGAAGCTAGCAGTTGATGTTTTGTGTCATCATCCACTTTTGAGCCATCTGTGTAGAGCCCGATATCAAACTTGCTTCTGCTAACATTTTGAGGGTCATAAAAAGATAAATAATTAAATGAATGATAATCAGGCTGAAGCCCAATGAATCCCACCACCCGGGTGACGCCGCTGGTTGGTGGTGTATGAGAGCACGAAAAATTTCGGGGGGGGGGGGGGGGGGGCTGAAGCCCCATAAGCCCCCCCCCCCCCCGGCTACGCCCCTGGTTGTTATGGAACCGCGCTGCCCCCGCTTGCAGTGTGAACAAAGCGTTCTCGTCACCATGGCCTCAACTGACCGCCCTCTCTCTCGCCGCGAGGCAGAGATTGCTGTGAAAAACAAGAGCAATGCTACCGGTGCACCGGCCCCCCTGTCCCACCCCTTCCCTGGTTCAACCGGGCTGCTCCTACAGCGAGGTCCTTTCGCCCCCTCTGTTCCGCTCTCCAACCCAGCAGATGGCGTAGCAAAAAAGGACTCCGTTTTAGCCCCCCTGCTGTCACCTACATGTGGGTCAGCTCTTTGAGCAGACGATGCACGTCCCCTCTCGCTGCAGCCACACTCACCTACTGTCAAGGCCCTCATCACGATCATCCTGCAAGATTCACCTGCTTTCCATCTTTACAACGCGGCCCTCACTGTCCACTCTGCCCTGAACCATCATGGCTAGCCCCAAAGTGTACCGGCCACGATTCCATCAATGGAACGTTTGTTTCCTTTGCTGCTGCCATGCCGAACTTTCTCTACTTCTTCTCCGGCGCGAGTACGACATTCTCGCTCTTCAGGAAACCTATGCTCGTGCAAGAAAACTCAACCTACGAAGATTCATTGCATGCCACAGTCCAACGAAATGCGAACTTGCTGCGTGCCGTGCAGTTGCATGCAGTGATACCACCCATCGTCCTGGGCCTTCCCACACATCCATCTACATATGCGCCGATCTCCCTCACGTGGTCATTCTCTGCGATACTACTGAGGCTGTTGCTCTCACATGGGCAATACTGACACCAGTGTCGCTTTTACGTTCGGACAGTGCTGTTTGTGTCCATTGGGACTGTGACTTCATGTGCTGCCTAGCAAGCCGCCTCACTCCTGACGCTGCTATATGGGTTGACTTCTCATCACTCTGCTTGGGGCGGTGGGACTACCGAACAGCGTGGCGCCTACTTCCTCGCTGCCATTCACAGAGCTGGCCTTCTCGTCCTCAACACCTGTAAGCCGACCTCTGCACGCTAAGGAATCACCGTGAGTGCCATGGATGTCACCCTCATTGCCGGCAACTGTTCCTACGAATGGCACCAAGCCTCCCAGGGCTCTGACAATCGCCCCATCATGGTGAGCCTGCATGATTCGAACACATGGTGCACCGAAACTTATAATGTCGTGAAGTGGCCACACTTTAGAGAACTATGTGCTGACGTGCCAGTCTCTGCCGACTTCTTCGCTGCAGTAGGATGCCTTCCTTCTGAAGGCATCCTCCTCGAGATTCGTGCAATTTGTACAGCTGAATTTGCCTTCAGTGAGCTCACGATCGTGCTGAACAACAGCAAGCACTGGTCCACCCATGAAGCTGATAACATCACCTATCAGATGCGTCAAAATCTTGGGCACTCCATCCTTCCTTGACTACTTGAGGCTTGCAACCAGGTCTGGCCCTCTGGCCAACTTCCACCCGTGTGGAAAAGAGGCCTTCATCGTTCCCATCCTCAAGTGTCAAAAACTGGCGGCGGAACCCTCTTCTTACCGATCGGGCTCGCTCACTTCAGCAGCAGGAAAAGCCATGGTAGCCATGGCTCTTTGATGCCTTCGTTGGGTCTCCACTTCAATGAATGCATCCCCACCTGAGCAAAGCGGTTTAGGGCCCGGCCGCTCCACTGCTGATTTGCTCGCTGACATCATATCTACCCTTGGGGAGGCCTAATCCGGGGGCAAAGTGGGATATCTCGTCCTGCTTGACGTCAAGAGCTCTTCAACTGTCTCACATCAATCATGGACGCACTTCATGACCTTGGTGTGTGGGTCATGCACTCCTACGTCGAGAGCTTCCTGGTCGGCTGCACGTAGTGACCCTCGTCCTGTCACAACCGGACTTCCCCAGAACAGCGTTCTGAGCTTTTTTCTCTTTAATCTCGTCCTCGCCAAGCTCCCTCAATTTTAGTCCCTGTGACACACCCTGTAAAGTCCGCTCATCCATCTACGCAGATGACATCGCCCTCTTTGTCCGCAGCCCAACCAATCAGCGAGCGGCTCTCCTTGCTTCCCTTCATTGTGCCATCGATACTGTGGACACTTTCCTAACTGGCATCGGGCTCCTTCACTGCTTCCGAAACAGAAGTGCTCTTAATGCAACCGTAGATGCACCAGTAGAAATCACTGACTATTACAATGCTCCTAATGTTGGAACAGGATCGACGAAAAGGAGACAGAAGAACTCTCGTGCTTTGGAATCACGTGCAACAGCAGCAACCCACGGAGTCGGGCTGCAGTTCATTATCTATAAACTCCTTTTTCTACGCATCGGGAGGCTTGATTTCCTTCAAGTGGTGCCAAAACATTCGGAACAGTGAACCACATCGATGGCCCCAAGGCCTTCCTGCCTATGGATTCACCGTACCGACCTGTAGCTGATTAACAAGAGTCAAAACATGGAAGCACTCAAGCTCAAGCGTGAAGCGAAGAGGTCACAATTAACGCACCTGATCAATGAAATAGACGCAACGCTCAATCAATACAGTGTTACGGAAAGGCAGCTTTGCATCCTCACTGAACGCCTCAACCACCTTCTCACCGACTTGAGAGCAACTGACTCCGACATCGTCCCTCTGCTGTCAGCCACTGAAGCTGGGGCAGAGTTTGACTGGGCTGCAAATTATAATGAATGAGGCACAGTGATATCCGCAAAATTCAAGTATCGGATACGTCAACTTCAAAAGTCCCTGAACCATGCACTATTGGCAACGTCAACTGAACCCGTGCAATGCACACACCAAAATTACCGAAAATTGACCTCATGAAGTTTGATGGCCAAGTGTCATTTTGGACACCTTTTTGGGAGCAGTTCAACCAACCGTTTCGGTTTTGACCGGTGACGCGGCATTGGTGATCGTGGGACTTGGAGCAACTGCAAGCTGATACTGTGAAGCGCGAGCTATTGGGCTAGTTGGTGAAACATGTTTTGGAATAAAACAGCGAAAACTTGTTGGTGTAGCACACCGATGAAGCCAAGGTAAGACAAGAAAGGCGCTCAACTTGCAACTTGGTTGGATAGTTAGGTGCAACACAGTTGCAGCTGAGTTGGCTCCTTCCAGGACAGCTGCCTTGTCCAGGCAGAAAATTATCTGGAGCTTCTTGCTTGCTGCCTGTGTTCTACCATACTTATGTGTAAAGAACAGGCCTTTATTCAAAAAAGGGGCATATGTATTGGCTCATGTGTCGCCCTTACATTATGTGAAACTTATTTGGCATAGTTTGACTCTGACCTGTGGCCAATTCTTAGGAAGCTACCTGTTATGAATGCTTTTAGGTACGTTAATGATTTTCTGGTTTTCCTGTGCGTACCAGGCCACTAAGCCGTGCCCTCTGTTGCTGACAAAGTGTTCGAGTGTTTCAAGGAGTGCTCGCATACGATACGCAAACCCCTTCTCTCTATTTAACAAGAGGAGCATCCAATTGTGTATTAACGACAAACTCCGTCTGGTGGACAGGACCTAAATCACTTACTTATAAAGAGAGTGAATGGCCACCACACTATATGCCAAACTCTACCGACCACGTTTACAGCTTGGCTACTACAACATGCCTCGAAGATGAAGCAAAAAAGTATGTCCCAGTGAGCCTCTAATGCAGAGGAAATACAAAACAGCGAGTTATATTGGATAAAAAAGCGGCGAGCAAGATCTCGACCTTCCTGGGAGTGTTAATTCAAAGGATACGTTTCGGGGAGGAAAACAATGCAAATCCCCAACTTAGCACCCTCGTACGACCGAATTCAGAAGGGCAACCTCGTTCTTCTACAAGGGTCGAGCAAGCGCCGACATCTATAGAGCATTGTTCAAATAGAGGAGCTCCATAGACTACCGAGTGGAACTGCTGTTTAATGCCTGCACCCATTGGAATCAAAATTTTTGTGAACTTCTGTGCGCGGGGCAGTTTGTTGGAACAAGATCGACGAAGAGGAGACAAAAAAGAACTCTCGTGCTTTGAAATCATGCGCAACAGCAACAACCCACGGAGTCGGGCTGCAGCTTATTATCGATAAACCCCCTTTTTTTACCCATTGGCAGGCTTGATTTTCTTCACTTAGCGCGAAATTAAAGTGCAACGTGATTAAAGTTTGGCATTCAGCCTCTTCTCGGGCAGTTCGTTTGGCAACACAGGTGAACAGAGCACTTGCACCAGTTTTGTTGCTCCTTGTTCAGAAAGTAAATGCTAACACAGGAACATGTGGCTTGCGTGGAGTGCATATGGCATTATAGCATGGAAATGTTAGGTGAGACCAGCCTGAGGTGAAGACGAGGTGCGTAGCGTTGTCTGTGTTCCCTATGATACTACCCAGTGTCAAGTGCTTGCCTTTCCAGTGCTTGTTCTGTGGCATTCCCTCACTGTCAAACGGCATTTTCACGGTTTTATACCTCCTCTTTCTAGCGTTCGTCAGAGCCTTGCTGTAGTTTTCCATTCGGTAGTCTCCTTGAGTTGTTTCTGATGTAATCTATATTGACAAATTTATATTGACAAACCTATATTGACAATCTATATTTTTGGCCGGTCAATGAAGGGATGCCCCAGCCGAAGGTGCATCGCGCTTCTACTGAAATGCATTGGGTGTGTGGCATGCCTGGCAATAAATTTTCGCAGTGTCAGAATTTTCCTAATGCATACGATGCTGTTGTTCACAGCACTGAGAATATGGGAAAAGGACGACGAGCAAAGACATGTCACATACATGAGTGCTCACTCACAACCGGTTTCACGCTCAAAGAACACATTTATACTCGGGTAGACTGCACATGTGAAAAAGAGCAGCACAGAAACCATACAGCCAAGGAATGTGCCTATTGATATACAGTTAACCTTTCTCTCCTACCGAGGAGTACAGTTGTCATGAGGCCTTGTACCAAAATGACCAGTGACGACTATACTCGTCATCAACAAAAATATTGGTCCCACGTGGAACCAATGACAACTACAGTAATGCTCGTTAATTCAACACTCGTTAATTCAGAAAATCGGATAATTCGGATGTGTTCTCTGGTCCTGGCCAGCATATACATTGTTCAGTGGCATCAAACTCTTGTTCACTCGGTCATAATTGCTCGCAATTTCGTTAATTTGGACGATCGTCGGAGCGTGTCAAGCACGAAGCGACACAAAGCAGTGAAAACGGCGTTTGCGGACAGCCAAAACAGCCAAGTGTTTTCAGAAAGATGTGGTCTCCATGCACAATTGCGTTGTTGGTATGAATAAGGTATGGGTTAAGAGCATGTTTCGGCTTAAGACACGCTCGGGTCTTGAGCCACATTCACAGTGTGAACGAAGTCGCAAATGATGAAAATTGCGGCTTTTGCTCTGCTCTCATGCGAAATAATTGCTAGATTTACGTATTCCTCAAGAAAGTGAAAGTGCATTGATGAAAGGGGCCTTTGTTGAGCCCTTGTTAATTGTTTTCTTGGTACTTTCGATCATTTGGCATTCGGTTAATCCATTGTAGGTTCGCCTATATTTTTGACGCGGCGATATAAAAACCGGCTGTGATATATTGATATAAACTACAAAGAAATAGTATAAAACAAATGCCATCAAAATCAAGCGAGTGGTTTACTGAAAACAAGTGGGACATATATGTCCCACTGACTCATGAGAGTGTTCTACAAAAGTGGGAAAACACTGTCTCACTGTCTCATGTAGGCACCATCTCGAGATTGCATCAACGGGTATGTGGGACCAAACTCCCGAAGCAAGTGGAGCATAGTATCAATTCTCAAGTTGTGCTGAGGAAAGTTGTGCGGAACTCATTTCCAGCAATAGAACACCACCTGCACCTGCGCCTCTTGTGAGCCTTCATAGCGCTGCAGTCTGTTCCTGTAAAGCTTACTTCACTGCATGCACCAGCCATTTTTTGTTTTGCTCCATTTTCCTGTCCTTGGTTTGGCCGTCGAAATTGACGAGTACGGCTGTTGTGCCTGAATATGGGCCTACTCTTCAGGAGGTATGGGATATCAAGAAAAATATTTCCACGCACCAATATCCGCAATTATGCTGAGGGCAGAGCATGGCAATTTCGCAGGGGATTGTGTTTTGATGCATTTATCGGCCAAGTTATTTTGCAGATTTACAATTATCCGGCATTTTTATTGGTAGCTTCTTTTTATCTGAAGAGGAAAATTCAGAAGCTATCTAAAAAAATTCATTGAGATTCAACGCCATTGTAACGCTGGTTCTGCCCTTTGAAAGTTTGTAAAAGAATTTCCCACGAGATTACGAAGACTTGGGTAAGATATGAGTGACTTAGCACTGCGCTCATTGCAAAGGGTGATGTGGGCGAAAATATCTTCTGCAGATGGAAAAGTGGGACGTATGTGTCTCGCTGTCGCACAGGGTTAATTCGGACAGTTCTTTTGGTCCCGTGAAATCCGAATTATCGAGCTTTTACTGTATGCTCGTCATAGTTGTGTTTCCTGATGCTAAATGGCCGCGCTTGTATATGTTGTGCCATTTGTGTCTTGGCTTTCATTTTATTTCCATCTTTCATTACGGTGGCTAAGCGGGCTTGTTTGTACGTACACATAGTTACTACTATTCCAAAACAGTGCACAAACGGGACATGAAAGATACCACACTACACAGGCGCCATTGTATTGCCATGCGGTGAAGCTATCTTCACGTCAGCCCATCTTTTTACTCAATTATTCAAATAAAAGAAGCTTCATTAGATTTAAATAATGGTACCATTTTATTCAGAAAATAAAGCTTAAAAATTGAGCTAAGTAACACTTCCGGTAAATTTCGCACAATTTTCTTCATTTTTCGCAACAGGGAAGGGGTTGAAATTCGATCTAATCAAGAAATTTCCATTCCCTGGCAGGTATCCAAAGAGTTCAGTGGTGTCATCAGCTCGTACTAACGAAGCTACCGTGGCACTAAGCCTGATTTAATGAAGTTTTTGCGGGAATCAATGCAGTGATTTCTTCCTAATTTTTTACATGCACAGGTTTTTTTTCGGGCATGCACGGTATTGCTATCGCATGAGACATCTAGCTGCTTGAGTTATGACCCTAGTTTTAATTGGACAAGGCCGCACCCATGCATGTGGAACTATGGACACAACGGTCGGCAGCCTTTTTACGTACCAAATGGTGCTAGGGGTGGTGGTGGTTTGCTGTCCCTATAAATGCTCCCAAAGGAGTCATTATTAAATGGTTTATGCGACAGGTGGCATTGATCGTCTCCTTGAAACTTTCTTGCTCTTCCTGCTGGCACGATCACTGCATTCGTTTGCTGCGTCCTTGCATATCGGCAGCCTGTCTTAGTTTCAGGTGACAGTATACCTCACCTGTATTGCCCGGACGCGGCCTGCTTCATGTTTGGCCGATGTGGAAGACTTCGTGTCCGGGCTTCCCTCGCGGGCTTTTCACACGTGCAGGTGTGTGTTGTGGCAAATAAAGTGCCGCGGTAGCTTTGGGATGTCGCTACGTTACAATTTTAGATCTTGAAGGAGTGAAAAATTAGTTTCTTGATTTTACCAACTTCCCAATTTAACCAAGTAATTCGAGTGCTGTCATGGCCTCATTAAGTTGAGTTTCAGTTGTCATTACATTCACTGTCATGTAGCAACAAGGAAGAGTGGCTTATGCATAGATCTGCATTTTTTAAATATATATGATGAGCTTCTGAAGTTTCTGTTGTAGTTTGAACCAGGTGCCAGAACTAAACGGTTGCCTTTATGAACAAGGGCTGGCAACGGCACGAATGTTGCGATGCAAAGGAGAGAAGGGAGTCCTGTGTTAGGAATTTCTGTGCTATGTGTTAGCGCATTGACCTGTCTGGCCTATAATGCATTTATCCTCGGGACAGGGTTTTTATTGCAATAGCAATTATATGGACACTCTCGACTGATTTTTGCCGTCGCCTTCGCCGTCATGCCCTGGATATGTATATTGTACAACTGACCCGACTATAGCATCGGGGTGACGCTCTTTTAGAGGGAGGCAAATGCCGCGCCCGCTGTATGCAGACAACGAAGATGATGTGCGCTCTGTCAGTCTCGCAGAACGGAACTCTGACCGAAGAAGAAGACTTGTTTTGTGTCTATGTTCTTGTCTATGCTGCTGCATAAAACGGGCTGCTTGCTCTTCTGATAAATGTCTTGGTTGTTCGTTTACGGTGCAACGCGACAATATATATATATATATATATATATATATATATATATGAAGGAAAGAAGTGTTAATCTTAAGGGCTCGTTTTCTTTGTTATACACAATATTAATGAGAACTAACAGACAATAATGCCAAGGAAAGTATAGGGGATGTTTTTAGTTGTAAATGTAAGGTAAATGGGAAGAAAGAAAAGTGGACGAAAAGATAGCTTGCCGCGGGCAGGGACCGAACCTGCGACCTTCGAATAACGCGTCCGATGCTCTACCAACTGAGCTACCGCGGCGGCCATCCCCCCGTCCACTTTATAGGGTATATATGTACATTTAAACGTGGGAGCGTCAGTCAGCGCCGCCAGTAGCCATGACGGCGAGTGTGGAACACTCTTTTTCTGCCTGTTGGCGTCACGTAGCACGTGAACTTATTACGAGCTGGCAGCTGACCAATAATCCCTCGCATACTACCTGAAAGCATCAAGTCTGCCAGAACGAGACCCTCGCTATGAATGAAGGAAAGAAGTGTTAATCTTAAGGGCTCGTTTTCTTTGTTATACACAATATTAATGAGAACTAACAGACAATAATGCCAAGGAAAGTATAGGGGATGTTTTTAGTTGTAAATGTAAGGTAAATGGGAAGAAAGAAAAGTGGACGAAAAGATAGCTTGCCGCGGGCAGGGACCGAACCTGCGACCTTCGAATAACGCGTCCGATGCTCTACCAACTGAGCTACCGCGGCGGCCATCCCCCCGTCCACTTTATAGGGTATATATGTACATTTAAACGTGGGAGCGTCAGTCAGCGCCGCCAGTAGCCATGACGGCGAGTGTGGAACACTCTTTTTCTGCCTGTTGGCGTCACGTAGCACGTGAACTTATTACGAGCTGGCAGCTGACCAATAATCCCTCGCATACTACCTGAAAGCATCAAGTCTGCCAGAACGAGACCCTCGCTATGAATGAAGGAAAGAAGTGTTAATCTTAAGGGCTCGTTTTCTTTGTTATACACAATATTAATGAGAACTAACAGACAATAATGCCAAGGAAAGTATAGGGGATGTTTTTAGTTGTAAATGTAAGGTAAATGGGAAGAAAGAAAAGTGGACGAAAAGATAGCTTGCCGCGGGCAGGGACCGAACCTGCGACCTTCGAATAACGCGTCCGATGCTCTACCAACTGAGCTACCGCGGCGGCCATCCCCCCGTCCACTTTATAGGGTATATATGTACATTTAAACGTGGGAGCGTCAGTCAGCGCCGCCAGTAGCCATGACGGCGAGTGTGGAACACTCTTTTTCTGCCTGTTGGCGTCACGTAGCACGTGAACTTATTACGAGCTGGCAGCTGACCAATAATCCCTCGCATACTACCTGAAAGCATCAAGTCTGCCAGAACGAGACCCTCGCTATGAATGAAGGAAAGAAGTGTTAATCTTAAGGGCTCGTTTTCTTTGTTATACACAATATTAATGAGAACTAACAGACAATAATGCCAAGGAAAGTATAGGGGATGTTTTTAGTTGTAAATGTAAGGTAAATGGGAAGAAAGAAAAGTGGACGAAAAGATAGCTTGCCGCGGGCAGGGACCGAACCTGCGACCTTCGAATAACGCGTCCGATGCTCTACCAACTGAGCTACCGCGGCGGCCATCCCCCCGTCCACTTTATAGGGTATATATGTACATTTAAACGTGGGAGCGTCAGTCAGCGCCGCCAGTAGCCATGACGGCGAGTGTGGAACACTCTTTTTCTGCCTGTTGGCGTCACGTAGCACGTGAACTTATTACGAGCTGGCAGCTGACCAATAATCCCTCGCATACTACCTGAAAGCATCAAGTCTGCCAGAACGAGACCCTCGCTATGAATGAAGGAAAGAAGTGTTAATCTTAAGGGCTCGTTTTCTTTGTTATACACAATATTAATGAGAACTAACAGACAATAATGCCAAGGAAAGTATAGGGGATGTTTTTAGTTGTAAATGTAAGGTAAATGGGAAGAAAGAAAAGTGGACGAAAAGATAGCTTGCCGCGGGCAGGGACCGAACCTGCGACCTTCGAATAACGCGTCCGATGCTCTACCAACTGAGCTACCGCGGCGGCCATCCCCCCGTCCACTTTATAGGGTATATATGTACATTTAAACGTGGGAGCGTCAGTCAGCGCCGCCAGTAGCCATGACGGCGAGTGTGGAACACTCTTTTTCTGCCTGTTGGCGTCACGTAGCACGTGAACTTATTACGAGCTGGCAGCTGACCAATAATCCCTCGCATACTACCTGAAAGCATCAAGTCTGCCAGAACGAGACCCTCGCTATGAATGAAGGAAAGAAGTGTTAATCTTAAGGGCTCGTTTTCTTTGTTATACACAATATTAATGAGAACTAACAGACAATAATGCCAAGGAAAGTATAGGGGATGTTTTTAGTTGTAAATGTAAGGTAAATGGGAAGAAAGAAAAGTGGACGAAAAGATAGCTTGCCGCGGGCAGGGACCGAACCTGCGACCTTCGAATAACGCGTCCGATGCTCTACCAACTGAGCTACCGCGGCGGCCATCCCCCCGTCCACTTTATAGGGTATATATGTACATTTAAACGTGGGAGCGTCAGTCAGCGCCGCCAGTAGCCATGACGGCGAGTGTGGAACACTCTTTTTCTGCCTGTTGGCGTCACGTAGCACGTGAACTTATTACGAGCTGGCAGCTGACCAATAATCCCTCGCATACTACCTGAAAGCATCAAGTCTGCCAGAACGAGACCCTCGCTATGAATGAAGGAAAGAAGTGTTAATCTTAAGGGCTCGTTTTCTTTGTTATACACAATATTAATGAGAACTAACAGACAATAATGCCAAGGAAAGTATAGGGGATGTTTTTAGTTGTAAATGTAAGGTAAATGGGAAGAAAGAAAAGTGGACGAAAAGATAGCTTGCCGCGGGCAGGGACCGAACCTGCGACCTTCGAATAACGCGTCCGATGCTCTACCAACTGAGCTACCGCGGCGGCCATCCCCCCGTCCACTTTATAGGGTATATATGTACATTTAAACGTGGGAGCGTCAGTCAGCGCCGCCAGTAGCCATGACGGCGAGTGTGGAACACTCTTTTTCTGCCTGTTGGCGTCACGTAGCACGTGAACTTATTACGAGCTGGCAGCTGACCAATAATCCCTCGCATACTACCTGAAAGCATCAAGTCTGCCAGAACGAGACCCTCGCTATGAATGAAGGAAAGAAGTGTTAATCTTAAGGGCTCGTTTTCTTTGTCGAAGGTCGCAGGTTCGGTCCCTGCCCGCGGCAAGCTATCTTTTCGTCCACTTTTCTTTCTTCCCATTTACCTTACATTTACAACTAAAAACATCCCCTATACTTTCCTTGGCATTATTGTCTGTTAGTTCTCATTAATATTGTGTATAACAAAGAAAACGAGCCCTTAAGATTAACACTTCTTTCCTTCATTCATAGCGAGGGTCTCGTTCTGGCAGACTTGATGCTTTCAGGTAGTATGCGAGGGATTATTGGTCAGCTGCCAGCTCGTAATAAGTTCACGTGCTACGTGACGCCAACAGGCAGAAAAAGAGTGTTCCACACTCGCCGTCATGGCTACTGGCGGCGCTGACTGACGCTCCCACGTTTAAATGTACATATATACCCTATAAAGTGGACGGGGGGATGGCCGCCGCGGTAGCTCAGTTGGTAGAGCATCGGACGCGTTATTCGAAGGTCGCAGGTTCGGTCCCTGCCCGCGGCAAGCTATCTTTTCGTCCACTTTTCTTTCTTCCCATTTACCTTACATTTACAACTAAAAACATCCCCTATACTTTCCTTGGCATTATTGTCTGTTAGTTCTCATTAATATTGTGTATAACAAAGAAAACGAGCCCTTAAGATTAACACTTCTTTCCTTCATTCATAGCGAGGGTCTCGTTCTGGCAGACTTGATGCTTTCAGGTAGTATGCGAGGGATTATTGGTCAGCTGCCAGCTCGTAATAAGTTCACGTGCTACGTGACGCCAACAGGCAGAAAAAGAGTGTTCCACACTCGCCGTCATGGCTACTGGCGGCGCTGACTGACGCTCCCACGTTTAAATGTACATATATACCCTATAAAGTGGACGGGGGGATGGCCGCCGCGGTAGCTCAGTTGGTAGAGCATCGGACGCGTTATTCGAAGGTCGCAGGTTCGGTCCCTGCCCGCGGCAAGCTATCTTTTCGTCCACTTTTCTTTCTTCCCATTTACCTTACATTTACAACTAAAAACATCCCCTATACTTTCCTTGGCATTATTGTCTGTTAGTTCTCATATATATATATATATATATATATATATTTATTTAATTTTTTTATTTAGTACATACTGCCAATCCCTTCAGGGATTATTGCTGGAAGGACACAAACTATAAATATATAAAGGAAAAGACAAAGTAAAAAATCATGCAATGTAACATAACTGGTTTTTTTCTTTTTTTTGTGCGTGAATGGTAATGAAAAGATCAATAAGAAAATTCACATGTGCGAAACATCTATACACAACTGTGAAATCCAACTGTATAATGCTGACACATCGTATCATATCAATAATTGCGATTATACAATCATAGACACTCATAATTACGTAAGCTTTACAAAACAAAAACATTCTAAGGATAGTAAGTGGAATGTGGGTATCGGGATAAATACTAATCTAATAGTAATATACATCACGAAGGAAAGGTGCGAAATATATGTAGTTTTATGTTTGTGCATCATGTAAGTAATTTTCAAGTAGTGATAGAAAGGTAGGTAGGGAGGAGGTATTGGTAATAGCGGACGGTAAGCCGTTCCACTGTCGTATGGCTAGCAGGAAGAAAGAGTATTTAAAACAATTTGTACGAAAGCGATATTCATTTAGGGTGTATGAGTGCTTTAGTCGAGTTATTCTTGTGTATGAAATAGAGATGTACTTAGAACTATTAACATTTAACTTGTTATGAACTAATTGATGAAGCAGTTTCAATCGGGCGAGCGCAGCGCAGTTTTCAATTGTGAGTAATCCAGCCGATTTGATTAAAGCACTTGGAGAGTCTGTGAGTTGATATTTATTGAATATGAATCTCATTGCTTTTCTTTGCACTCCCTCTATAACGGTAATTAATTTATTAGTCGATGGAAACCATGTCGGGGTAGCATATTCTAATACTGATCTAACGAGTGTATTATAAGCTAGTAATTTAGTCTCACGGGGCGCTTGACGAAGGCGTCGCTTAAGAAAAAAGAGCCGCTTAAGTGCCGTTGAGGTAATATTATTGACATGGCAATCCCATCTAAGGTCAGACGTTATCGTTAGTCCAAGGTACTTGTGCTGCGAGACTACTGTTACCGGGTCATCGTTTATGGCATAAGGAAACTCCTGTACGTGTTGTTTTCTTGTTATTCGCAAAAGAACTGTTTTTTTTAACATTAAGGCTCATTTGCCAGTTAGCACACCATGCGGAAACTGTCATCAATGCATTATTTAAGGTTTCATGGTCGACTGGAGCAGAAAGTCTTATGTTGACAGGGATGTCGGTGGGTAAATCATTGATGAAGATGAGAAATAGTGCTGGAGCCAAAACACTACCTTGAGGAACTCCGGAGGTGACATGAGTAAGTTTAGAACTGGTGTGGTTAATTTGCACAAATTGCGTCCGGTTAGATAGGTAGTTCTTTATCCATACACTAATGGGCCCCTTGCCTATATATATATATATATATATATATATATATATATATATATATATATATATATATATATAAGAAATGAAGAAAAAGACTACGACTTTCGTTGGTTTGGCACTGTGTATTTTCACTAACATTTCATCTGGCGGACCAGACTTTGCCAAAGTCTGGTCCACCAGACGAAACGGTCGTGAAAATACACAGTGCCAAACCAACGAAAGTCGTAGTCTTTTTCTTCATTCCTTACTTTCTTTTCCCACTACTATATATATATATATATATAAAAGGCACAAAGAAAAATAAAGCAGAAGAAAAAATTGGCAGATCCCACGTACCGTGGGAATCGATGTTATGCGAAGCATGCGTGGGATGGTGACTGGCGTAATTTTTCGCAGTGAGCGAAACGTTACGGAATGACGCTATAGAAATATGGAAGTGATATATGCACACTCATATGTTGAATAGTTGCATATCTATTATACAACCAGTTGTTTACAGTTGCGTAACGATGGCAACAGCAACATGGGTGTTACCAACACCAGACGCAATAAGCTGATATGTAGTGTTTATATTCAATACTGGATAGCGCGAATTCGAACAGGACAAAGAAGGAACAGAGATGCACAGGACAGGCGTTACTCGCAACTAAGCTTCATTCAGGAAAGTTTCCCTAGACATATGCACAGCCGAGTGGCACGCGCAGGCGCACTGCACGTACGTTACTGTCACAATTACAGTTGTTACGCTTATACTTGTCCATTATGACGGAGAACGCAAGCACGTTTCACGAACCCGTGTGTACGTGTAGAAGGGGCTCTTGACAGTTCTTGAACAAGGTCATCATCACCGTGATCAGTGAGCACCGCTGGACCGAACTTGTTAATCGGATCCGTTCATGATCGCGGCTATGAGGAGTCTAAGTGTAGTGAAGTGCAGTTGGTGCAGTATAGTGCAGCTGGTGGAAATCATGGATGCCTCTTACGATGAAATGATCTATGATGCCTTCTGTCTTGGAGGTGGCAGCGAGGTCTTTTGATGCCCTCTCCACATCTAATCCCTCTTTCACGCAGTATAAGCACTAAGCATTGTTGGGTCTTGATAAATCAATGTTGAAGTCACCGGTAATGATGAGAGGCCTGGTTCTCTCAGCAGATTTATTGTAGGAAGCATCGACGCCGGTTGTTGCGTAATTCACGTAGTCAACGTTGCGGACCATGTGGACGAGTGGATGGTACTTGAGCGTCTTCTAGCGGTGTTCTGTCTTCAGTTTCCTCACTTTCCTTGCGTCCGCCGTGGTGGTGTAGCGGTTAAGGTGCTCCGCTGCTGACCTGAAGGTCGCGGGTTTGATCCCGGCCGCGGCGGTCGCATTTGGATATAGGCGAAATGCTAGATGCCCGTGTTCTGTGCGATCATCACTTCATCAACAAATATTATTATTATCACTTTTCTTGCGTGTCAATGTGTGTGTTCGCGGTTACTGTGTTGGTTGAGACTCTGTATCACCTGTGGCACATACCCGCATAACGTTAACGCTGGTTTACGGGTATGTGGTAGGTAGGTAGGTAGGTATAGGCAGGCAGGCGGGCGGGCGGGCGGGCAGGTTATGGTATGGTATGGTATGGTATGGTATGGTATGTGGTATAGGTAGGTAGGTAGGTAGGTAGGAAGGAAGGAAGGAAGGCCAAAGTGCCCGAGGTTCGCTAAGAAATGCTTCGCATTTAAAAAATTTTGAAGCACCCGACCGCAGATTCGAACCAGCAACCCCTCGCTCCCCAGCGCGCTGCGTTAGACAACTCAACCACACACCATGTATGCGCCGGCAAAACAATGGCGAGCTATTTATATATGCCATGTACCGCTGGTGGTAAGCAAATCTCGGAGGAGCGTGAGCGTGTTTTCTGTTACACAATGCTCCTAATTTTTTTTCAATTTGACAACTGCCCTTGAGACGCGCACGACAAGGTGGCCCTTTTCTGTACCCACTCGTGATGTGGAAGAAAAAAAAGAACAAAGAACCCCGGGCACACTTTGCATCAGACGCCCCCGTGTGGCTGGAGACGCAGGGGGTCACACCATGCGCCGCAGTTTAAAAGAAGAAGAAATATCTAAGAGCGTGTGATTCTCCATTGTTGACACTTGCAGCGCGTTGCTCAAGCACAGAGACATAACAACTGTGACAGTTGTTAGTTCACGCTTGCCCTGTGCATGTCTGTGCGTTCTTCTAGGGCATCCTTCTTTGTGCTTCATCGGCACGCTGCAAGTATCGAGCTGCTTCTGGTTCTTCGTGTGACATTTCAATTTCTTGCTATCACATTCATTGCTTCACCCTTGCGGCGAAACTGTGACTTTTTATATATACCACTCTTGATGAGTGGTATATTCACAATTCACAAACTGCCTTGCATGTTTCTGGAGGCCTTTTAATAGGCTCTATGTCTTGCTCTGTACCGTGCTATGAGTACTTCTCAATTTATAGAATGCGGAGAAAAATGAGACGTATGCTAAACCGCTTTTCCACATTTGATAGGCCATTTTGTGGACATACGGCATAACTGCCGCTCTTTTGATTTCTTCAGGGTGCCCTGGAGAAGTACACGCACTTTCTTACAATCCGCAAGAGTTAATAAAAGTAGCACTTGCATTAGAAGGATATCCAGCTTCTTTGACGCCTTCTAGTTGCACAATGAACACCATTGTACAGCATTCTTAAAGCTTTTTTTTCCAGGGTCAAGTGTAGGCACAATTCCACGCTTGACAAGCTTTGAATGTACGGACGAGAAACTTAAAACAGGCTTTGCAGATCTATATTCACAGGTTTATATTGACATCAAAGGGTACTTTATGTATAGTTATAGCTGCATTTAACGAACCTCTGTGAAATGTATTCCAGGATTTTACAAATCTTGTTTAATCCCCAACGCCGTCCTTATAATAGCCCATGAACTCGTGACTTCAACGAAATGAAAGCATTGCCGTAATTGACCTTAATGTGACAAATTTGTGACACGGATCATTTATTATTTTTAGCCATAGCACTACTGAAAATTAATTTATGCAACGTGTAACTTTTGTACTTAAAAAAGAAGTAAAATAAGGCTCCAGCTGCAAGAGGAATGCATGTGGGTGCATGCCACAACGATCATGCAAGCACAACTAAAACAGCTAATGTCTCTTAGCGGCAAGCAGAGCAGCCTCATAACATGACCTTCAAGAGTATCAGCTGCCGATTTTTGCTTATGCATTGTGACATCCATTAGCACCACTGATTGCCTGGCTCACTGATTGCGCCCCGCAGGGGCGTCTGCGCAAGCAGGCGTTCGGTGTGTGGCGACACCACGGACCCAAGCTAACGGGGGGGTTTCGACCCCCTCCCACGCCTAGCCATGCGTGGCTTCGCCGTGTCCGGGGAAAAGGGGATCCTGAGGGTTGAGCCGACGCCGGGTGTTAGGACCTTTAAGGCTTCACGTAGACTGCACCCCTGGGCTGACCCACCCAGGGGAATTCGGCAGTCTCCTTTTCCTATCTCTCCCTACCCACATCTTCGTCTTTCTTTCTCACTTTTAATCTTTCCTGTCCTCTCCTCTCTTCCATTAACTTCCACTATTTCTGGCGGCAAGGGTTAACCTTGTGTGGCTATCCTACCTAGGGTAAACCATATTTGGTTATAGTAACGGCGTACTGCTGGCGTAGTGCAGACTTTTCGCACGTTCTGCCACGTCCCCTTGTTGGGCTCCGTGGTGGGTGGTAGGTGCCGTTGCCGAACAAATCACTCTTCTTATGGGACCTCCGAACCTTTCTCCAACTGATCGTGCTTTGAAAAGGGTACACACCAACACAGCCTCTCCCTTTTCGCCTAGATACAAAGAATATTTCCCGAAATACCATGTCCTTCGCTGTGAACAATCTGCGACGAAAGCAAGAGCTATTTCACCTTTCCTTGTGGCCAAGTGCCTAAAAGAGACCATCGGAACAGGCTATAAGGCTACAAAGATGGCAAGTGGGGATTTGCTCCTTGAACTCAAAGACCTGGAACAATACAACAAACTTTCACACCTCGTAGCGTTTGGCAACAATCCCGTCTCGGTGAGCCCACACCGTACCATGAATACAGTGAAAAGCGTAGTATCCGACGAAGACTTGATGACGGTAAATGAAGAAGAACTCCTTGATGGATGGAAGGACCAAGGCGTAACGCATGTGCAGCGCTTCTCAATCAGGCGTAACAACACTGAAATCGCAACGAAGCATTTAATACTTACTTTCAGTTCCACCACACTACCCGAGAATCTTGAAACCGGCTATGTGAAACTTCATGTCCGACCGTATAGCTCGAACCCGAGACGTTGCTTCAAGTGCCAGAGATTTGGTAATGGTTTTCAGAGCTGCCGAGGCCAGCTTACTTGCGCTAAGTGCGGCACCACCGGTCAAAGTACTGACGATTGCACAAATGATGAGGTCCACTGTGCAAACTGCGATGGCGGTCACCCCGCATATTCCAGAGCTTGCCCGGCCTGGAATAAGGAAAAAGAAATAATCACTGTAAAAGTAAAAGAAAATGTAACATTCCGCGAAGCAAGACAGAGGACTTCATCATTATTCCCACTGAGAACATCTTTCGCTGAAGTGGTGCAACGAGGGGCAGCGCCACAATGGCCCCTGGCGGTAGCCCGGACCACGCCTAGCGTGCCCAGGCTAAAGCCACTTGCCCCTACGGCGGAAGCAGCCAGTGTTGCCATGCCCACTATGAATATATCCACACCAGTGGCTTCTACGAGCTCCGGCAGCAGCCAGGGCAATGACGAGGCCAAGGGGGTCCCATCGACCTCCGGCTTGGTGGGGGAAACGAATTCGTCGACCGCGGCGAAGTCTACACTATGCAAACACCGCTCGGTCGAGCAATTGTCTGGCGCCTCTCAAGAGGCAATGGACACTACTGGTCCACCGGCGCAGGCTGCGTCGAAGGAGCGGCGAGCATCCCTCGACCGCTCCAAAAAAGACAGAACCCTAATCACAGGGCCTGGAAAGGGCTCTGTGACTTAAGGTAATAGTTCCTTCAGTACACACAGCACTAATTTACACATAAATGGATACACAAATTATACAATGGAACGTCAGAGGTCTCCTAAGAAACCTCGACGATATCCAAGAGCTGCTACATGAACACTCTACAAAAGTGCTGTGTGTACAAGAGACACACTTAAAATCCAAAAACACGAATTTTCTATGCCAATATGTCATATTCTGAAAGGACCCGGATGATGCTGTGGCGTCATCTGGTGGCTTAGCCGTTATAGTTAACCAAGGAATTGCATGTACCCACTTACCACTCCAAACGTCCCTTGAGGCAGTGGCTGTTCGAGCCGTTCTTCTCAATAAACTGATCACAATCTGCTCACTTTACATACCGCTGAACTACCAGCTCCAAAAACGTGAATTCGAATCCTTAATAGATCAACTACCAGAACCATTTCTGGTCCTTGGAGACTTAAATGCACACAGCAGTCTATGGGATGACTCTCGCTGCGATGCGCGAGGTCGTCTGATTGAACAGTTCCTTTTCTCTTCTGGCACATGTCTCTTGAATCAAAAACAACCAACATATTATAGCCTTGCAAACAGAACATTCTTCTCCATAGACCTCAGCATAACATCTCCGTCACTCCTGCCTCTAGTTAAATGGAAAGTTATCAATAATCCTTACAGAAGTGACCACTTTCCAATACTTCTGAACACACCAATAACAAATGAATGTCCCCCTCAGGTTCCAAAATGGCAGATTGAGAAAGCCAATTGGGAACAGTTTCGGAAAGTTACACTCTTAAGTTGGATGGTCATGTCTTAAGCATAGAAGCAGCTGTAGAATACTTTACTGCCTTTCTGATTGATGCTGCAACTAAGTGTATACCACAAACAAGTGGACTGCCCGGCAAACGACGTATGTCGTGGTGGAACACTGAGTGTCGAAATGCGCGCAAGAAACAAAACAAAGCATGGAGGCTGCTTCGCGACTCGCCGACAGCCGAGAATCTGGACAGTTTTAAGAACATTAAGTCCCAAGGTACGAGAACGCACCGACAAGCAAGAAGGGAAAGTTGGCAGAAGTTTTTATCGGGCATCAATTCATATACACAGGAGGCTAAAGTCTCGAACATGGTTAGTAGGGTAGCAGGTAGACAAGCATATTCACTCCCTCTTGTAAACACACAAGGCGACAGCTTGGAAGACCAAGCAAACTTCCTCGGCGCACACTTCGAACAGGTGTCGAGCTCGTCGCACTACATTGAAGGATTCCAACGATACAAAACAAGAATTGTAAAACAGAAACTAGAACACAAATCCACAGAACACGAAGCATACAATGAACCTTTCTGCATAGCTGAGCTACAAGCATCGCTCAATTGCTGCAATAATTCCGCCCCAGGCTCCAACCGTGTAGTATATGAAGTGTTGAAACACCTGCCATCTGAAACCCAAAAAACCCTCCTTTCCCTGTATAATGCTGTTTGGCTTTCTGGCGAGATCCCCTCGGCCTGGAAAGAAGCCAATATTATTCCGATTTTAAGACAGGGCAAGGACCCATCCTCAATTGCCAATTACAGGCCTATAGCCCTAACAAGCTGTCTATGCAAGCTTTTCGAAAAGATGATAAACAGTCGACTCCTACACTTCCTTGAAACGAACTGTCTACTTGACCCATACCAATGCGGGTTTCGAGAAGGGACGTCCTCGACTGACCACCTGCTACGCACCGAGGCACAAATCCGCGATGCTTTCGTCCACAAACAATTCTTTCTATCTGTGTTCCTCGATATGGAAAAGGCCTATGATACCACATGGTGCTTTGGTATACTTCGAGACATTTCACATTTAGGTATACGGGGTAGGATGTTCACCATAATCGATAGTTACTTGTCCAATCGGACATTCCGTGTTCGAGTGGGCAATGTTTTGTCCCGAACATTTGTGCAAGAGACAGGAGTTCCGCAGGGTGGTGTATTGAGCTGTACACTTTTTATTATTAAAATGAAACTCATTGCGACTGTACATCCTGCGTAATGTGTTCTATTCTACGTATGTGGATGATGTGCAGGTTGGCTATAAGTCTTGTAATCTTGCAATGTGTGAGCGGCAGGTTCAGCTTGGTTTGAACAAGGTTTCTAAATGGGCAGAGGAAAACTGGTTCCGACTAAATCCACAAAAAAAGCACGTGCGTCTTATTCTCCAGAAAGAGAGGCATTCATCCCGATCCAGACATTAACCTGTATGATCAACGTCTGTCTGTTAAGACAGAGCATAAATTCCTAGGGCTAATTTTAGACATGAAACTGACCTTCATATCAGACATCAAGTATATAAAAAACAAGTGCATAAAAACAATGAATGTTCTGAAAGTGCTGTCACGCACTGCATGGGGCAGTGACAGGAAGTGCCTGATGAATCTATACAGAAGCCTCATTCGCACGAGCCTAGATTACGGGGACGTTGTTTATCAGTCTGCGACACCAAGCACCTTGAAGATGCTTGACCCTGTTCACCATCTAGGCATTCGCCTTTCTATGGGTGCGTTTGGAACGAGCCCCGTAGAAAGCCTCTACGTTGAATGCAACGAGTGGTCGCTCCACCTGCAGAGATCCTGCATGTCCTTTTTATATTACCTGAAAGTGAATGCAAACAAAGGACACCCCGCATACTCTGCCGTCAATGAGTTCTGCCCCGTTTAACAATTGTCCTGCGGTGAGACAGCCCTATTCACTCCGTGCGAGGGCCCTCGCTGAGGAAACGGGTGTACCACTTCATGAACACCGTTTGATGGCTCCCGCTGCATATCTGCCGCCGTGGCAGTGGCAGCTCATAGACTGTGACGTTTCCTTTGTAGAAGTAACCACACACATACTATACGTACTCACTTTCTCGAACTGCAGCACAAATACACCTGTCCCGCATTCTTTACGGATGCTTCAAAGTCTCACACCAGTGTGTCCCATGCAGCCGTTGGTCCATTCTTTTCCGACTCCGGTATTCTGCACCCTAATTCAAGTATCTTCACAGCAGAAGCTTACGCGATGCTTGTGGCCATTAAACACATTAAGGAATTAAAATTAACACGTGCAGTCATATACACCGATTCTCTGAGTGTTGTAAAGCTTTAAAAACTTTGAACAAACATAAAAATCCTGTCCTGGTGTCCTTTTACTCCCTATTATCTACACTCTACACACTAAAACAACATGTTGTAGTGTGCCGGGTGCCAGGGCACCGCGAAATCGGGGGAAATGTGTTGGTGGACCAGCTAGCTGCGTCTGCCCATGAAAACGCTGCCACCAATACATCCATAGCTGTCCCTTCACTCGACCTAAAACCATTCCTTAAAAGAAAGCTCAGAGACCACTGGCAGCGGTCGTGGGACAGGCAAACACAATATAAACTGCATCTCATCAAGCCACATATCGCGTATTGGCCGCCAGTAACAAAGTCACGCCGCACAGAAGTAACACTTACCAGGATAAGAATAGGACACACACGCAGTACACACTCACACCTTCTATCCGGTGGTGATCCACCCATGTGTGAGAGATGTGGTGAAACACTAACCGTAATTCACATTTTAATACAGTGTAAGGAACTAGAAACGCTCAGAAAACAACACTTCCTATTACCCTACTGGCAACAATTACCACTACACCCATCAATGTTCGTCGGTAGGGAACCCGTTTTTAAACATCAGTCACTGTTCGCGTTTTTTAAAGAAGTCCATAGCTTTCACGTCATATACCCAGGGAATCCGTAGCACGACCTCTGAAAAGAGGTTGTTGCTGCGGCAGCTATACTAGAGAAAGCACCTGCCTCCCTGCCTTTGGTCTCGGAGGCCTTGAGGAGGCATTCGTGCTCCCACCATATCACCATTGTTTTACCATCACGACCACTTGCTATTCATTCTCCATGCCCATGCTTCACGTCACTCTCATGATTTTATCACATATATGCTTTACCCGCCTTTAGCGCGAGGAATTTTAGGCCCCTATACAGCCAGGTAACATGACCATTGTTCAGTTTCGCTATCATGTCTTAACGCTCTTTGGCCATCAAATGGCCCTTGTGCCAATAAGCACCATATATCATCATCATCATCATCATCATCACTGATTGCCTAGTCGATGTTTGTTGAACGTCATAATGTAGTGTGAAGACACAGATACAAAGACTCGAAGTGCTTGGCTTGTATGTCTCCGTGTCTTTGCATTTGTGCCTTTGCGCTACACCATGACATCTTTTGTGGGGTGTGAACCAGCACTTATCGTTGCTAGGATGATTTTTGTCTCCAAGTGGCAATGTTCGTGTCTTTGCTGGAGTTGTTAGCTCACTGTGGAAAGGGCTCACTGTGGCCAGAAAGCACAAGGTTCTGTCTCTTAATGTCAAAATTGCAATGGTGAAGGCAGTTTTTGTGGGCAAGAAGAAAAGTGTCGCTGCCCGGTTCAACATTCCAGCAGGCTCCCTGTTGACAATTTCAGATTGAAAAGAAAATCTGCAATGCAGTGGAGTTGGGCACAAGTTTCAAGAAATAAAGGCTAGAAGAAATGTACGTCACTGATGCGCGGACAAGGCTGTTTTTACGTGGTTTTTGGACACGCAGCCATGAAATGTGCTGATAGGTGGTGTGATCCTGCAGCAAAAAGCTAAGTATCCTGCACGTATTTTTGGCCGTGACGACTTCGAGGCAAGCACCAGCAGATGGCAAGTATTTAAAAGCTGGCACGGGGTCGTTGGTAGAGTGGCGAGTGTGCCTCCACTGACAGCAATGCCTCTCGTTCATGGGTGGCCAGGAAGCTGGCAAGCATCTTTGCGCTATCTGAGGCACAAAGCCATTGAGATGGCTTTTCTGTACCAGATGTGGCCGCATCCCATGCTTGTTGCTCGGGGGAGATGATTGTTGCAGCAGCAAACAAAGCAAACTCCACGCGACGGTCTTGCTTTGTGCCAACAGTGACAAAATAGTTCTAGTGTCTACATCTTCTTTAAACCCTTGAAAATGCTTGAAATTGAAAGGCGGTTTTTCATCACCCTTGAAAAGTCCTGGAATTATTATTCCTCCTTCAAAACCATTGAATTTCATGAGTAATACCTCGTGAAAGGAGTTCCAAGAATACCTTGTCCACTTTCTATGGAGGGCTGTCAGCATGAACCTGGAATGCTCCCAGTTTTTGAACAATGATACTAACTCTGCCATATCACATTTGGTATGGCGTGTAATCTCCCTCAGATTAAATGCCTTTTGTGGCAGCATCTGCAGAAACAGTGCCGTTTTGTTGGCATGAGAGTTTCTATCGATGAGGAGTGATGGCGGTGCTGTTCAGAGATGTTCACTTATGAGGGCATAGCATCGTTGTGAATAGTAGCGGTGGACATTTTTCATACACACCTAGTTGAGCGCTATACTTTTGAATGTGATTTTCAAAGGGTATTACAACTGTTCCTCATTGGCAATAATTCCATGTGTCAGTCTGTAAGATATCCAGGTTTCGCTGTATTGGAAGCCTTTACAAGTGCATGTGTGGAACAAGAGGAAAATCCCGCAGTGTGAGCCACACCAGTGCTGGTTTCTTTATTTTGTTTATTTCATCCTATCCTTTTCCCTACCTGTCAGTTTGCCTTCTTCTGGTGCTTTTGGCCTTTTCGTTTATTGTACGAAGACTTCACACCAAAGCATCCTGTTCCATTTTTTTCCATCTTTGCCCAGCATATGTGCACAAAGGTGAAGCTAATTTTACTCGTGCCCATGTTTTTTCGTGGAGTACTTCAAGAAGCAAAGCAATAGAACTCATGAATGTCACCCAACTCAAGGAAGCCTATGCAAGGTTGCATATTTTAAACACAAGTTTTGTTTCTTGTACTTTCTGTAATTGCATTTCTTAAATGCTGTAAAAATTTTATTTCTTGTATTTATGCAAAAAATTGGCACACAGCATGTTCGTTGCCATAAAAAATTGGATCGGTCATTTTGGAAGGCCCTTACGAAACACACTTGCCCTGAAATGAATATTAAAATGTTTGAATGATTGATTTTGGTTAATTAATTCAGTGCATATAAAAAGTGCCCTGATAAGCACCATATGTCCTTGGTTTCATTCAGTTGGGATTAACCACATTTCAAAAAGGTATTTGGCTCTATACTCGGCGACAACTTATCTTACTAGTGGAGCAAAGGCTACAAAGGCGGGGCTTCCACACATTTGTGTTGCTCGACAAGTAGTACGGCAGCTCGTGGCCGATTTCGGTTTTGCTCGCTCCCATCGTTAGCGCGTTCAGAAAAGCATTTCATGGAGAACTAAACAGCACGTTTGTGGCCGCGCACTGACCAACTACATCATGGACGCCCTTTCATCACCTTTTCAGCACGCCCTTTAGAAAACGGGGGTGCTGTCTAAGTGGTGGAAAGAAAAGGAAGGCATTCTTGCAAAGTGAACGATAGCTGTGTTTTACCTACGACTTCCCGCAACTGTTTCAGTCTCATAATAAATAAAGCAGCATTTATTTCGGCAAGGAAAATGAGAAAATTATCAGTAAACATAAGTACTATTTTTTGGCATGGTAGCAGGCATGCCTTTCGGTTCTGTAGCTTCCTCAGTGCTGTCAAGAAAAGTTGTCGCCGAGTATAGTTACGTGAAACACCTTTTCTATCTGACCATCGTGTAGTGATATTCATATTCAACCAGAATGAAAAAAAGGAGCAAGCAGATTTCTTTGTGTGAATGTTTACTCACAATGCTGCTACCATCTGAGACAAGGAGCACTGCTATGAAAATGAACCAGAAAGAAATCATAGTTTGCCATCCGTTAGCTATCACATACTAATCTACTTGACACTCATCCTGGAATTGTATTGGTAGCGTCTCACGTGCTTGCTACAGAAGAATGAGAAATCTTGTGATGTTGCTATTGTTTGCCTTATTGTACTTCATGATTCAGTCGTTGAGGAGCATTGTGCTAATGTGATTGCAGCGGGCTCCCGTTTCTGGCAGAGTGGCACCTTCGAGGTGTCCAAGAGCAGTGAGCCTCGGGCTGGCAGCTCTTTGCAAGTGACACTGCCTTCCGAGCTCGAGGGCATCTCCTACATTCAAGTCACCATCCAGAAAGGTACGTGCGACACTCGTTTGTGTGCCTTATGGCCGAGGCATAGTTGAGAACTTGTGGCATGTCGTGCCACAGCCGGCAAAGTTGAATACTCCACGCTGGGGACGCCAACTAGTTTTTCAGTGTAGAAGCTTGGGCATGTTGGTGAAACATTGGAAGGAACAGAGTGCAATAGAAGACAGGGACAAGGAAGGACAGCGCACGCACAGCACTGACTTGATGGTAAGGATGAACTTACAGTAAAACCTCGTTAATTCATAGTCACTGGGACTGTGAAAAATCTTTGAATTAAGTGGGTTCTTGAATTAACGAAACAAAAAATTCGCCGATGATTACGATAGTGCCTAATGCGAATTCTGAGCACAGCTTCGTTTTGGTGTAAGGCCAAATGTGTTTGAAGTTTTCGCTTTCCGTAAGGTATCCACTACGCCGAAAATCATAATTTTTGTGAAGTAAGACAGCACCCACTGCGCTGAACAAGAAATAGCGTTAACCTGTGTAATATAGTGTGGCAGAAGAATAAAATAACAAGCAGTCATTCCAGAATGCTAATTGTGCAATGAGTGTGTGATTTAATGCTCCCACCCACTGCAAAGTGCTCAGCCAGAATTCTTCATCGTCATCAGCTACATGCAGCATCAACAAAATGCACATAATACCTTACAGATATGTAACGGGTACCTCGCTTATTCGCAGAAAGATGAATAATGGCGTAGTGGGTGCTGTCCTACTTCACAAAAATTGTGAAGTTTTCTGTGGTAGAATACTCTACTGCCACACAGAGGGCCCGGGTTGAAATCCCATTCGACCCTGGCTATTTTTTTCTCGTATTATTTTTTCATGTCTATTGGTTACGCCACTGACGGCGATGGCAACGGCGACGCCGCTCAACGCAGGAACGGGCGCTTAAGAGCTGCGCTCTAAAAAGCGGCATGCAAGGAACTTGGAAAACTGAAAGTAATCAGAGGTGGTCGCTTGCTGTGCCTGCTAGTTTGCGGCCCCAAGGATTATATTTTTCTTGCAATACCTGGTCATAATTGTGGGCCTTTGCTGCTGCCAGTAAAAAAAGAAAAAGAAAAGGGTCTCGTGCTTAGTTGAAATACACACCTGCGGAAAAGAAGGCGTGCTTCACTGCAACACAGTGATGACACGCGGGCAGCATGTCACTTGCTCCTCGCTGTGCCAGCGCGTCATGATGTGACCATCCATCCATTCTTTCTGGTAAAATAATATAATAATGGCCAGTGTGACGGAATTCGAGATGTGTTCTGGCTAGAAAACATGATCACTGAAGTTTTTGAACCGAGTTTTCAAAGTAGGGTGTGTCAGGTAAGAACTCCGCCAGCAGTGCAAGTGCGCAAATTGCTGGAGCAACTGCCAATCGGAGGTTCGCATACATCGTGAATTCGGTCAGACTGTCCTTTATTAATTTCTGATTTTCCCATAAAGAATGGGTAAATTATGACGCACTGACATTGCGAGAAGCATGCGACATGATGCCTGCGTGTCACTACTGTGTTGCAGTGAAGCATGTCTTCTTTTCCTCAAGTGCAAATTTCAGCAGACCACGGGACTACCTTTTTATTTATTTCTTTTCGCGCTGGCAGCAGCCAGGCTAAGGTGCTTCACCTGTCACTCGTTAGTTCCGCTACATTGCATTGCCCTGTGGCTCCTAAGGGCCGTCGTTTCCACGAATTTGCGGCGAAATTGGGATCGGGAATTGGCACATGGCACCCAAAGTTTTCGAATTAAGCGGGCTGGTGCTAACCGTCGCTTCATACTATCCACTGAAATTTACATTACAAAATACAGTACCGCAGAAATCCTTTGAATTAAGCGGGATTTCAAAAGAACTGAATTTGAATTAATGAGGTTTTACTGTATATACAGACTGCCAGGTGCTTAGATGGCTGTCTAAGAGAGCACCATAATAGTAGGTACAACACGATCTAATGATGCCTGTTGCTGCGATTGCAGTTGTGTGCCCTTCTTTGGCAAAAGCGTGGTGCTGGCTAAGCATAATTCACAGTTGACACGTCAAATCATCAGAAAGTTCGACAGCACGTGTGGCAGTGCTCCTTCAATAGCACTTTCATCTTGTGAAATATCATATTTAAACAGGCCTTGAATGACACACTACTGTGCGCAGTGTTGCTTGTACAACATTAAGTAAAAATGATTCTTCATTTTTTTGCCTGGTTGTGAGGCATGTCAATGGTATATAAGTTGCTCCTTCCCGTCCTATGAATAAAGTGTTGCAAGTCAGCCCTGTGCGTGCGTCGCTCTTCCCCGTCATCTATTGCGCTGTGTTCCTTGCAGTTTTTCAGGCTTGCCCACTACAGTGCAGCCCACACTTTTTGCCATCTGTCTGGCCGGACACGTAGCTCCACAACCATGGCAACCAGCTGCTTTTGTGGCATGTGTTCTCTGCCTGGAGTGCGCCCCCGCTTTGTGCACCGTTTCACTTTCCTTTGGAAACAAGTTCTTTGGCAGCACGGCGTTAACTCGTCCTGAAAGCCATACAATAGCACTGTCAATGCTTGTGCACCAGTTACACCAGAAATGGAAGTGGCCCATATACGCATGAGAACTTTTCGACAAGCACCCTCAACTCGGTGACGATCATCAGCCAGTACACGAGCTGAGCCAAATGTACCCTTAGGCACTTCTGGTGAGGGATTGATGCCCATCTTTATACACCTGCTCTGCATTATCTGCAGAGCACTTTCTGTTTTACAGAGTCAAGAGACAGCAAATGCAAAAGTAAATGAAAACCATGTCAGAAGGTTGGCTGCAGTGTATAAGGTGTCATTGCACTGTAGCCAAAGGCAGTGGTTCACTGAAATTTCAATGCCAATGCGTTGTTTCATTGCGTTGTAGCCCCATCCACACAAATTTTCAGTTTTTAGTTGCACGTGCAACACTGAATGACACTCTTGCTTCTCTTCCGAGCACTTACGGTTGTATGAATATTCAGAAAATGTTTTTAAAAAAATAAAACTGGTACGAAATCAATGATTCTGTTTCTAGTGAAGAGTTATACTGGATACATGTGATATCGGAGTGTAAGTTTACTTTAGATAAGGGCCAAATAACTGTCAGAATGATTAATAAAAATTATTTGAACAAGTTCATTGTAATGAGCAGACAGCTTTCTTGTCAGCAACTGCGATCATTGTGGCACCTAGCTGAGGTGATCTCAGCTATGAGCTGCTTTCAATGTGGCTTCTGAGATCCACTTCATCAGTGCAACAGAGCATGAAGTTAACCCGAGGAATACACTAGAGAACCATGCCAGATGCTTACCGTATATTGCCGATTATAAGTCGTCCCCCCAGCTTGCAGGGGAAAAAAAAGTTGACTGTGAACACAGCCTCATGCTGTGGCCATAGCTCACCAATAAGTTTTTCAGAAGAGGGAGTGATGCAAAGAAACATTATTTGCCCGCGAAACATTGCTTACGACTCGTCGTCGCTTGAGAGAAGGACGCAGTCATGGTCATTGCCATCCATCGTGTGAGCCACTGCTGCTGCTCGCCGTCGGAACAGGTGCCGGTGGTCGGGAACCCGATCTCGAACCGCCTCCTCAACGGCAGGGTGTCATCCAGACTTCGGTCCGCGAAAGGAACAGTGTGTAGCAGCGCCTTAGTCCTTTGTTTTCTCCATTCCCTCACGCACTTTTCCGACACATGCTTCAACGTTGCTTTCCGACTCTGCATAGAGGATTGCTTGCCTCTTGAAAACAGCGCTGTACTGTTGCCGGCGTAGCGGTGGCATTTTGGCGTCCGTTTGGCAGCGTCGCAAATCGCTCACACCACTGCTCGCAAGCGAAGCGAAATGCAGAAATGGCGAACAGGCGTGAGTGCAAAGAGATGCGAAGACGCTTGTGGGCACATGTGACTGGTCATGTGGTTTAGTTCCCCACTAAGTGTTGCCAGCCCACACGGACGCCGATGGTTCGTCAACAAATCGTTTCTATTTTATGAAAACAAAGCTACAGGGCACATCACAAGGTATATTCCTCTTTATTCATAGAGCATTGTTCGCGCTCTATCAAAGGTTTGAAATGCTGCTTTCGAGACCGTGTTTCCCAAGCAGTTCGCGTTAATGCCGTGCGGCGGTGATTTTTAAGCGCGTAGTTTCGCCTCGCGTGGTTTCGCTATAGTTTAGCGATCGTCGTGGCAGATCGCAAAAATGTCCAGCTCAGGAAGCGGCGCGCGCGCGATGGGAGATAGCTGTTGCCGCAACTCCGCTGCCTCTGCGGCTGATGTTATCGATGCGTTGAATAGCAGGAAATCAGAGGACGACGACCTTTCGTCGGACCCCACAGATATGTTGACTTTGCGATTCCGCATATAGGTCGACTCCGATTATAGGTCGACCCCCGAACTTTGGAAGGTCATTTTATGAAAAGAACGTCGACTTATAATCGGCAATACGGTAAGTCTTGCATTAGAATCGCATTAGTTCGTTTTGTCGTATTGCCACGGGCGTTTCTTATTATCACTTTTGGTTTATTCGTTTCTCGCCCACAAAGACTGTCAGAAACGCTCAGCGCAAACCGCGCCTCATTGTTCGAGAGGCTTCGCGATCATTGTAGATCGTTTTGTTAAGATTGCGCGCAAGACGCGCACACTCGAGCCTATTCTAGAATTTGCACGACAGCCAGCGATAATGCTGGAATATTCGACGGCACATGTTTAAATGCCGACGCGCTTCACCGCTTGTGAGTTGATCGACGGACGACGCCCTGTTCGCCGCTATCATTGTACAGCGTGTATTGCTGTAGTCCTAGTTCTGATTTTCCGGCCACAAGTTCGGCCAAATAAACAGTTTCATCCTGCAAACGCCGACCGCTGTCTTCGTCGACGTCACGACCACGTGACATCTGGTGGAGGTGCTGCTTCTTCCATGATCCGGACGCCACCGCGGAGCGCTGACCCAAGCCCAAGCCGCGACGAGGACGACGGCAAGGAAATCCCGGATCGTCGAACAAGCCGCAGGCAGAAGGGACTGCAGCCAGAGCACGGGCTCCTTCCCGAAAAACCCAGGCAGCCGCAGATCTCAACATCGACCACAGCGACTATGACCGACCACGTGCAGCCTGCGCCAATCCTTCTTCGCCAGCCCAAGGAGCCGCCAACCTTCCGCGGATCGTCGTTCGAAGACCCGGAAAGCTGGCTCGAAGCCTACGACCGAGTCGCCCTTTTCAATGCCTGGACCAGTGAAGACAAGCTACAGCATGTCTACTTCGCCTTGGAGGACGCAGCTAGAACCTGGTTCGAGAACCAAGAGCGAACCCTGACAACATGGGACGTTTTTCGCACCAGGTTCCTGGCAACATTCACCAGCGTCGTCCGCAAGGAGAGGGCCGAGGCTCTGCTCGAAACCCGCGTGCAGCTGCCTAACGAAAACGTGGCACTCTTCACAGAAGAAATGACGAGACTGTTCCGCCACGCGGACCCCGAGATGCCCGAGGAGAAGAAAGTGCGCTTCCTCATGCGAGGAATCAAGCAGGAGCTGTTCGCGGGACTGATCAGAAACCCACCCAAGACCATCCAAGAATTCCTGGCGGAGGCAACAACAATCGAGAAGACGCTCGAGATGCGCACGAGGCAATACAACCGCCGCATGCCGACGACGAACTACGGGGAAGCACATGCGCTGGGCTCCGACGACTTGCGTGAGACGATAAGGGCGGTCGTGCGCGAAGAGCTCCGAAAGATGTTTCCTGCATCTCAACCCCAGGTGCATTCCATAGCCGACGTCGTTCGCGAGGAACTTCAGCATTCGCTAGGAGTTGCTGCACCGCCGCAACCTGAGCCGGAAGCCATGAGCTATGCTGCCGTTGCACGCCATGCTGTCGCCACTCCGCGCTATCACCAACGCCCTGCGCCGTCGCATTTCCGTCGCCAGACACCGCCGCCACCTCCGACGCTATCCCGCCCGCCTGCAAGCCAAAGCTACACCCCCCGAAAGACCGACGTTTGGCGCGCCCCTGACAACCGCCCGCTCTGCTACCACTGCGGGGAGGCCGGCCACACGTACCGCCGCTGCCAATACCGACAGATGGGGCTACGCGGATTCGCCGTCAACGCGCCGCGCCCGCAGCCAGGCGAACGGCCTCGCGACATCGACGACTATCTCACCGGAGCACAGCGGCAAGAACGACGACCTTCCCGCTCGCCGTCGCCCGGCCGTTACATGTCACCGCACCGCCGGCAGTACACTGGCCCAAACCGGGGCCGGTCGCCTAGCCCGTATCCGGAAAACTAAGGGCAGCAACCGATGGAGGTGCGGTTGCTGAACGACGAAATGCTGAAGATCCTCCGCCGTCGACGACTACGCCGCGACGAAGTTCCGAGCCCCCGCCGCACGCCGAACGACGCCCTGAAGACGAAACTTTGCGACCGGAAGCAGACCTGACGACGCAACGCGGAAGCAGCGGTGCAAACCGACGTAGCCGTGACCCGACGCCGCGACCTAACCGCAACGCAAGACGGCGGACTAGCGACCTCGACGTTCTGATCGACGGCCACAACGTCACTGCTCTCGTCGATACTGGAGCCGACTATTCCGTCATCAGTGGGCCGTTCGCAGCACAGTTGAAGAAAGTTAGGACTGCTTGGGAAGGCCCCGAGATCCGGACCGCTGGAGGCCATCTGATAACGCCGATTGGTGTCTGCACGGCGCGAGTCACCATCAATAACCGGACTTATCCTGCGAGCTTTGTAATCCTACAAAACTGCTCCAGGGATATGATACTTGGAATGGACTTCTTAAGTGACCACGGCGCCGTCATCGACCTGAGGTCTGAGTCGATAACACTGACCTCAGACAAAGCGCTCCCGCCCCACGCGATGCCAGGCAACCATGCATTGAATGTGATAGAAGAGCAGGTGACCATTCCGCCGCGCTCCAGCGTCATTATTTCCGTCGGCACCGAAAAACCTGCGAACCTTGAAGGCGTCATCGAGGGTGATCAGCACCTACTCCTGAACCGTCAAATTTGCGTCGCACGAGGTATAGCCGAGCTGCGTGACGGTAAAGCAAAGGTGGTGCTGACGAACTTCAGCCACGAATATAGGCACCTCAACTTTGGTACGACGGTTGCCTACATCGACGAATGTCTAGCCGCCAGCGATGCTTTCGCCCTCTTCGATGCTGCCGAACCTGCTTCGACGAATAGAGGTCCCGAACCGGATTTTGACATCAATCCGAGCCTTCCGAAGGCCAAGCAAGACCAGCTGAAAACCCTGATCCTGCAATACAGGGACTGTTTCTCGTCGTCATCGCGGGTCCGACAAACGCCCCTTGCGAAGCACCGCATTATAACAGAAGAACATTCTCGACCACTCCGTCAGAGCCCCTACAGAGTTTCTACTCGAGAGCGCGACGCGATAAAGAAACAAGTCGACGAAATGCTACGCGACAACATCATCCAGCCGTCCAAGAGTCCGTGGGCGTCACCCGTGGTGTTAGTGAAGAAGAAGGACGGGACACTGCGTTTCTGCGTTGATTATCGGCGCCTGAACAAAATCACGAAGAAGGACGTGTACCCCCTCCCACGAATAGACGACACCCTGGATCGACTTCACAACGCGACGTACTTTTCGTCGATGGACCTCAAGACCGGCTACTGGCAAATCGAAGTCGACGAGAGAGACCGAGAAAAGACTGCCTTTATAACACCCGACGGCCTCTTTGAGTTCAAGGTCATGCCTTTCGGTCTTTGCTCGGCACCTGCGACGTTCCAGCGTGTCATGGACACCGTACTGGCCGGATTGAAGTGGCAGACGTGCCTTGTGTATTTGGACGACGTCGTCGTGTTTTCCTCAACCTTCGACGAGCATCTCCGGCGGCTTGAGGCAGTACTTCAAGCAATCAAGGCCTCTGGACTGACCCTGAAGCCAGAAAAGTGCCGATTTGCGTACGACGAGCTCTTGTTTCTGGGTCATGTGATCAGCAAGTCTGGAGTGCGCCCAGACCCGCGGAAAACAGCTGCCATCGCCGACTTCGCGCCACCCACTGACAAGAAGGCCGTGCGCCGATTTCTCGGCTTATGCGCCTATTACAGACGCTTCGTCAAAAACTTTTCACGGATCGCCGAACCACTGACGCTTCTCACGAAGAATAACGTGGAATTCAGGTGGGAAACGGCGCAAGTGCAAGCCTTTCAAGAACTTAAACGACGCCTGCAGACGCCACCCATACTCGCGCATTTCGACGATTGCGCCGATACGGAAATACACACCGACGCAAGCAGCGTAGGACTCGGTGCCGTCCTTGTGCAAAAGACTGACGGGCTTGAAAGGGTTATCAGTTATGCTAGCCGGTCACTATCCAAGGCGGAAGCAAACTATTCCACAACAGAAAAGGAATGCCTTGCCATCCTCTGGGCTACGTCAAAGTTTCGCCCCTACCTCTATGGCAGGCCCTTCAAAGTTGTCAGTGACCATCACGCCTTATGCTGGCTAGCTAACTTGAAGGACCCTTCAGGTCGTCTCGCACGATGGAGTCTGAGGCTTCAAGAATTCGATATTACCGTCGTGTACAAGTCCGGACGAAAACACTCTGACGCCGACTGCTTGTCTCGTGCCCCCGTCGACGCACCGCCGCAAGACGACGACGATGACTGCTTCCTCGGAACCATAAGTGCCGACGACTTCGCCGAAAGGCAACGGGCCGACGCGGAACTGGGGGGCCTTATTGAGTACCTCGAGTACAAGACCGCCGTTGTTCCGAAGGTATTCAAGCGAGGACTGCCGTCGTTTTTCTTACGGAACGGCGTTCTCCTGAAGAAGAACTTCTCGCCACTTCGAACTGACTACCTTCTCGTCGTGCCCTCATCACTGCGACCAGAAGTCTTCCAGGCCCTACACGACGACCCGACGGCTGGACACCTCGGTGTTTCCCGCACGCTCGCCCGAATACAGGAAAAATACTACTGGCCACGCCTTGCTGCCGACGTAGCCCACTACGTTAAGACTTGCCGAGATTGCCAGCGACGGAAGACACCGCCGACTAGGCCAGCGGGACTTCTGCAGCCAATCGAACCACCTCACCGGCCGTTCCAGCAAATCGGGATGGATCTACTGGGGCCGTTCCCCACGTCGACTTCCGGCAACAAGTGGATCGTCGTAGCAACTGACTACCTCACCCGCTACGCCGAGACAAAGGCCTTGCCCAAAGGCAGTGCCGCCGAGGTAGCCAAGTTCTTCGTGGAGAACATCGTCTTGCGTCATGGCGCCCCAGAGGTCCTCATCACAGACAGAGGTACCGCCTTTACTGCGGACTTAACTCAGGCGATCTTCAAATACAGCGAGACGAGCCACCGCCGCACCACCGCCTACCACCCGCAGACCAATGGCCTCACCGAACGTCTAAATAAGACCATCGCCGACATGCTGGCCATGTACGTCGACGTTGAGCACAAGACGTGGGACGCCGTCCTTCCGTACGTGACCTTCGCTTACAACACGGCCGTCCAAGAAACGACGCAGATGACGCCGTACAAGTTGGTCTACGGAAGGAGCCCGGCGACGACGCTGGACGCCATGCTACCCAACGTCACCGACGAAGAAAATGTCGACGCCGCCGCTTACTTACAACGTGCCGAAGAAGCTCGACAGCTGGCCCGCCTGCGCATCAAGACCCAGCAGCGCACCGACAGTCGTCGCTACAATCTTCGACGACGCTTCGTGGAGTACCAGCCCGGCGACCGTGTCTGGGTATGGACGCCAATACGCCGACGGGGACTTAGTGAGAAGCTTCTCCGACGATACTTCGGACCGTACAGGGTACTTCGCCGCCTCGGCGCACTCGACTACGAGGTTGTCCCTGACGGCATTACGAACTCTCAGCGGCGCCGTGCACGACCTGAAGTCGTCCATGTCGTGCGCCTCAAACCATATTACACGCGTTAGCGAATCTGAGGACTGTCATTTTGCTTTATTATTGTACTTTCTTGCTTGTGCTTATTGTTTATTGTACTTTGTTGCTTTATTCTTGTTATTTATTGTTGCATGCATTGGACTGTCCTGTTTTAAGCATCGGGACGATGCTTTTTCAGAGGGGGGCATTGCCACGGGCGTTTCTTATTATCACTTTTGGTTTATTCGTTTCTCGCCCACAAAGACTGTCAGAAACGCTCAGCGCAAACCGCGCCTCATTGTTCGAGAGGCTTCGCGATCATTGTAGATCGTTTTGTTAAGATTGCGCGCAAGACGCGCACACTCGAGCCTATTCTAGAATTTGCACGACAGCCAGCGATAATGCTGGAATATTCGACGGCACATGTTTAAATGCCGACGCGCTTCACCGCTTGTGAGTTGATCGACGGACGACGCCCTGTTCGCCGCTATCATTGTACAGCGTGTATTGCTGTAGTCCTAGTTCTGATTTTCCGGCCACAAGTTCGGCCAAATAAACAGTTTCATCCTGCAAACGCCGACCGCTGTCTTCGTCGACGTCACGACCACGTGACAGTATCTTCCCAGCCAAATGACAGCAATTCAGCCGCTACACAAGCATTAAGCGTTTGTCAGTTTTCACAGAAAAAGCTATTGCAATAGCTCAGTGGCTTCTGGTCATATGACGGTGGCTGCATTTCGAATGAGGTGAAATGGAAGAACGGCTCTGTATTTGCACTTTGTGTGCAGTAAGGTGGGAGAATTCTACTGTGAGATTCAGAGCTTTAAAGGGGCCCTGCAACATTTTTCATGTATTCATCAAATGGCTTCATTAAAGGAGTTCGTTGCTTCATGAATCGACTGCTGCAAAAATGTTTAAAATCCGTCCAGTACGAGAGGAGTTAGAGGGATTTGTCGCACGGTTTAAGCGCTTTCTTTCTCCTTTCTTACCAGTGATCGTTCTGAAAGTTCCACAGATGAGCGATGAACAGGAGGCAAGACCTACGTCCGTTCATAAGCACGCATCATGACCTTGACAGGATGCGTAAAGGTCCTTGAAAACCTGGAAAACCTTTGAATTTGGGAAATGTGTTTTAAAGGCCCTTGAAAGTCCTGGAATTTCTTCCTGTGCTTGAAAATCCTTGAATTTGCTGAGCAATGCACTCCCATATCAACATTGCTACTCCCCTGATGTTGTAGATCAGCACCGACCTGACAAGGTTCCCATTTCAGAAACAGTAATTCGGCGCGAGCACACATGGTTTCGTTTTGCATGCCTGCATGACAAAAAAAAAGTTCCACCGCGTCAGACTGCGAACGAACGAGGCGAGAGACGCATACCGTTCTTCGGTGCTGGCTCCTTCCCAGTGTTTACGCTGCTTTCCATGCCCTTTCTTTCGTTTCACCTCTTGCCCGTCGGTCTCCCTTGTGCCACTTTCTCTCTTGCGCAAAAGGTCAAGCTAGTGAAGCTAAAGTGAGTGCCACTCATGTTTAGCGCCTTTGTCAATGTAGCCAGCAGTTGCATGCATATCCGCTGTCATACTACCATGGCAGCTAGAAGAAAGAAATAGAAAACATGGTTGATCCCTCCGTCATAGGAATCGGTATAACATGAAAGTAAAACGTGTCTTTACAGAAGTAGTTGAATGTTTACAGTACATTGATATAAAAGAGCTTGCGCAATGTCTATTGGTGTTTGGCAGCTATAGCACCGTTTTACGTGGATGCACCCACGTTGACGCTTGGTGGCACAACTTCATCCCGACGACTAACGTCCATAAGCAATGATCAAACAAACCTTTGTGGTAGCTCTAGTAGTTCACGGTGAGAGTGTAATCAGCAAGAGTGGTGTGACAGCCAGAAGAGCGTCGCTGACTGGATGCAGAACTTGGGCATGTGGCATCCCACTGCATGTTAAAGAGTTATTAAACACCACGGCGAGACTAGAGGGAAACACAACGCACATTGTGTCTACCCTCAGCTCGGCCGTGATTTTTCTCAGAGCGAGCGCAAGCGGGGAACGTGGTGTTACAGCCAGGCGACGCAGGCGCGCGCCGCAGAGCAATTTTTACTATGGATGGATGCTATGAGCGAGGCCGAGGCTTGGGCTAAGGTCGCCACCTCGCGGTGTGTTAAGGCGTTGACACAATTGCACTTCTCCTATTAGAAACGCGCTGAATGGGACGCACGCATAGCAACTACGCGTTGCAGGAGCTAATCGCGGAGGCCAGGGTCTCTAATGCATTACTTCACTTTACTGCTCCCAGACGGCGACACCACCCCACTGGCCAAGAAAACTGTGAGAGGAAAGAAGGAAAGAAGATTACTTTTAAGGGCTCGTTTTCTTTGTTAGACACAACATTAATGAGAACTAACAGACAGTAATGCCAAGGAAAGTATAGGGGGTGTTATTGTAATTACGATATAAATCTGAAGAAAGTAAAGTGGACGAAAGGATAACTTGCCCTGCCGGCAGCAAGTTATCTTAGAGGGTGCTTGCTAGACCTATGACACGGTCACAGTGGAAATCTTGTGGACTCTGAAGGTGGTTACCCGCCATTATTCATACAGGTCGTCGTCACAAGCTGCCGATCTCTTCAGGAGCATGTTCGTTGACAGTGAGCTCGCAAAAGCTTTCTCCTGTGGAGAGAAAAAATGCTGTTACATAGCGTGCCACATGCTCAGACCTTTCTTTCAATCAGCTTTGCAGCAGGAGATTCAAAACTCGGACTGCTACATTGGGCTTTTCGATGAATCTGGGAATGAGTTTCTGCAGAAACAAATGCACGTACGCGCGAGATTCTGGAATTCCTTGCACAAATCGCAACAGGATATCTCACATCAGCCGTTGGGAGTGTTCATTGCGTGTTGTGAACTTTTGTTTGTATACTCTTGTGGACTTGCGCAGTGATCAAGGCTTGTCATAATTAGGATCATTGTGATATAGGGGGTATGCACTGAGCCTGATATAGGGGGTATGCATATCACTGCATTGTGATATAGGGGGTATGCACTGAGCAACACCATTTGTCGAGCGGAGCAATGCGGCGCCTGCTCTCATATAAACAAAACCGAGCTGTGGGCGAATGCTGGGGGTCGGCACGTATATCAGCTGGCTTTGGCGGTGTTTTCTTGGAAGTGCGTGGTGGTGTTGGCCGGAACATCTCCATCAGTGCCTCGTACGACCGTGCGGTGTGCACAAGCCATTGTGGGGGACTCTGGCAGTGATGGCAACGAGCGTCTGCTCAACGAGCTCGGGGCTCCGATTTACGACTTGAAATGCTCGCCACGGACTGCGACTCTGCCGAGCTAAATGACCCGACGACTTTGGTGTTGTAGATCTCAATGGCTGGAGGCATCCGAGCACCGTGCTTGAACCGTGTGAATGTGACCTTCGCTCGAGAGCGCCGTGCATGTACTTGTGAAGACCGCATACAGCAGTGTTTTTAAGAGACCTGAAGGGAGGGTTCGGGGAGAGACGGATTTCGGAACGCGCCGAGTGCGCATCGGAATAAACGAACCATAGGCGTATCTACTTGGGGGGGGCAAGGGGACGCTAGCCCCCCCCCCCACTTTTGACAGTGGCTATCGTCGGCTGCAGACTGGGAAACTAACAAGTGAGACAAAGTTTTATTTGAACGCAGCAATAACGCAATCTTGTAATAAAATTTGTCCTACGATTCTGCTGTGACGACTGTCCTCCGTGTGTCATGACCAAGCACTGTAGGCTCTCTGCGGTGCGGGCTGACTATTCCACGCTTGTGCGTCTTGCGCTCGAGCATTGCAGAGGAGGCTATCGCTCAGCAGGGGCTCTATAACATTACAGCAATCTCTCATGATCTTATTTTGTCCTGCCTGGCCTGAAATTTAAGTAATCCGCGACGCAAATATGGGCGGGAACCAGTAAACGTTTTATAGCCCGATCAAACGCTCTTCTTTTTCAGGAAATTCAGCTTCTTTCTTTGAAAACGAATAGCATCGCCACTGCTCCATTTTCAAGCTGCTGTGAGTTGATGAGTGTGCAGAAGTGTGGAGTATTTTAGTTGTGCCTAGCCGGGACAGCTAAATTAAATTCCCACTTTAGTCTCCGATTAGCCTTCTTCACTTGGCTTATCATGTGATAGCCTGCAGCGATCGTAGCGGCTTGTAACATGCCAGTGGACTCGAGCACATTGAGAAGCCCAACTTTCAAGTTTGCCCCGTTACTTGATCTACCTCACCAGGGAGATAATCAGCGTCCACGGTTTTCTGGACTAAGAAGGCTGCCTACCTGCAAAGGATTGTGTCTGTTCCTATTAATGTTTATTTCTCTTTCTAACACTTTGTCAGCAACGATGAGTTCATGGAGAGTTGTACATGCGCAAAAACAGCTTAACATCGTTATACTACAACTGAAAGTATCTATTATACACATATGAATCCATCTCACCCGCTGCTATAAGTAGCCACTGCCAATGTGATTGGCGGGCAGCCTTCTTAAATTACGTTCAGAAAGAGACACTGTCTGGCTATTCCGAAAAAAAGTGACTTATTGTTCAGCACAGTAATGTGCTGCTTATTGTGCACACTTCATTTTAACACCGCGAGTTTTCGCAGACTTGTGGCGTCGCGTAACAATTGGAGGCGATTTTATGGCACATTGCAAATTTTCGACGAATAGCGAAGAACCAATGACAAACAATACACCGTAGTGGAAATAGTTCATTATTTATATATTTTACGCAGTCATGCGTACGTGGTAATTACGCGGTGGATCACTTTCGCGTCATTTGTTGCGTCGTTTTACGAGCAGGTGCTTTGAGCATGAGCCAGAAAATTTCGACCAATCATTAACAGCTAACGACCTATACGGAAGGAAACAATGCAGGGTAGTTTAACGTTATAATCGCCCACATTTTTTAAAGGAAAATTTGAGCTTACACAGTTTATGTAGACTATTTACTTGGAGGAACTGGAGGGGAGGAGTAAATGGCCACTTCACCGCTTTTCCGTCCACCCCCACCCAAGCTGGGAAAAGTAGGAGGGCAAGGAACGACACATAGTATATAAATTCGTAGTCATTTATAATCTTATAGCTGTCCACAACCAGCTCAATGTGGTTTGCTTAAGTATTATTCGACTGAACTTGGTCTTCTTCTTAAGAAAGACCAAGAACTTTCTTTCTTAAGAAAGAAAGTTTATATTAGAGGGCTCTAACAGTAAAGAAATTGGCACTCGGCTTATCCTGAAGACTTCTGCGAAGTACCTTGCCTTGTCAGCCACATGTTTTGTTTAATAACTGAGAATTTAAGGTACTAGAGTCATAGCAGGTTCTTCATGCTCATCGTACCTACAACGCCACACTAAGACTGGGAAGTTTGCTGATGCAATGCTCAGATGATCAGGTTAAAATTTGGGTGTACTTCTTAAACTTCGCGGTAATATTGCCAAAATGTTATTAAACACTGCTGTGTTGTCGCGGTATAGGGCGGCCCAGCCTGCACAATCTGTTTGTGCAGATGCTTTTTTGATTTAAAACAAACAGTTTTGAAAAGCAAGTCATATCTGATCAGCGCTTTGAATATAAAAAATCACCTCAAATCAAATATATATATATATATACGGCGGATAGAGTGAGCGACGCCAGCCCCCCCACTCGCGAGTGAGTTAATACGCCACTGAAACGAACTGCATTTTACCCAGTCTAAGCCTGCTTTCATCAGTGACATACGAGAGCCGGCTTTTTCGGTGCATACCGCAGAAAGGGGCACCCGAACCTCACTCCATTGTTGTCCATTTTGTAGGCCCGTTTGTATGCCCCGTCCGTGCTCTCTGTGCGTCGTCATGCAGGAGGTGTTCCGGAGGTCTCTAGTCATCCAAGTCTCAGTACGGATCTTGGACACAGCGTGTGCGGCGAGTGCCGCACACGCTGTGTCCTTGTTGTCCGTGTTGTCCACCGCGCAGTATACTTCGATCTGGAAGGAACTTCACTTACGCTTGAACGTGTGCTGGCTATTTCAAACAATATCGAAGAAGCCATGAAATACTCACTTGAGCTGCAGTCATCAGCTGTGAGCATTCAAAAGGTGGACAAACGTCAGACGCCATCCCGTACAGGAGCATGATTATCGTTGCTGCAGCACAAATCATACGTTTGTTGCGGGTCTTCACGGCATCTCGCAGATACCGAGACTTGCAAGGTGCAAGATAAAATATGCAGCAAATACAGCAAACATGGATATTTCCAGCATTTCTGTTGGAGAGGCATGCCAGACGAGCAGGCACTTGCTATCCGAGAAGTCGATACCTGCCATACATCTGGAGACCTCAGCGTATGTCTTCTCGTCTGGCAGAACAGAGCTGGAACACATACAGAAGCCCTCGTGCTAGATGCACCCGAGACACACGGGCTCTGCTGTGCCAATTCTGTCGGCCGTCACGTATTCAAGATTGAAATGCCCTATTGTGCAGCTGACATGAGCGGCACCCTATGATTTTTCTAGCCGCAGAATAAGCACTGAGGAGGGCTTTACGGCACCAGTCATCTTCCAAGGTCGGCACGCTGAGATACTTTTCTACGTCATGAAGGACGGTACGGACATCCTTGGCATTGACGCTATCGGAGTCCTGCGGCTGCATATCAGTCGTTTGTCATTGCAATGCACCAACATTACGCAAGTGTTACAAGGCCTTGATCCTGAATTGTTTTGCCAATTTTCGCACCTGGTCGATGCAAAGTTAGGACTGGTAGCAAATTTCATTCATAAGGTCAAGATAAGAAAGGGATCACGCCTGTTGCTGCTAAGTTGTGCCATTTGCCATTTTCAGTGCAAGGTGCAGTACGTGAATAGCTGCAGTGCCTTGAGCTAGATGTTATAGAAAAGGATGATGCATCTGAATGGGCATCGTCATTTGTAGTAGTGGGAAAGAAAAATGGCAACGTAAGAATTTGCTTTGATCTGTGTGAACTGAACAAAGCGGTTGTCGTTGACAAATTTCCGCCAGCACGTGTGCAATTTCTATCAGTACGTGTGCGTGTCCGGGAAACAAAATCGTACGTCTAAGAACTTCAAGGAACAATCCTCTTAGAGGAAGTTCTTTGATGAGTATGATTTTATTTCCATGACACACACACACGTGCTGGTCATACGACCAAGGGGAAACACACCTTTGCTTCCGTTGTTATCCTCCCACTCGGATTAAGTTTAGAGGAGTGTCGTCAAACACTGGCTCCACAGTGCGCTAAGCAAATCATGTCGCCATCTAATGGGGACCAGCCTTGACTGCCAAAAGATCGCCTTCACAAGCAGGCTACCCTGGCCACCTCCTGGTGTCCGCCGCAAAAAATTCGCACAAGAAGCCTTCAGGCTGCTAGCAGAATGCTGCAGCCATTATCAATGTCCAAAAGAAGTTCGCAACGATGCCCTACCTACACAAGATTTGCCACAACATAAAAAAGGCGGTATGAGCTACTCGAACAAAGGCAGGTGCTCGAGCAAATATTAGTGTGGCTTTTACAACTCCTAACAAGCTCGTAATGAGGGGGTGCCGATTATAAGCAGGGGCGGGTTATACACGAGAAAATACGATATTCAGACTGCCCCCGGAGCATGCCAAGTGTGCAACGGCGCAAATGAGCGTGCCAAAGCTTTGCTGGAGGCCAACTGAAAACTATGTGCCGAAGCTCCGCACTACCATGCAAACGACAGGAAAGCCGTAACGCTTTGTTCCTCTGTGTTAGCTGCGTACCTTCGGAGCTTATTCGTTATCGATGGTCGCGACGATAACGACTGCGGTTTCCTGCACAGCGGTTGCGGCAAACGGTAGTTCCATTTTCAATCTGTGCGCTGGATGTTCTCTGGCCAGCCTGTCCCGTCGTGTTCTTTCTCTGTGGTTCGTGTTTCCCGCTGGTTTTTATCCAATTCCACATGTACCAACTAGCCCAGTCCATCGCCTTGATGGATGTTCCCTGCGTGTGCCTTCAGAACTGCATCGTTACTATCTGTGATTGCGTCTACCGCAGTTTTGTCCGCAGCATTGCGGCAAGCAGCATTGCTTTGAGTCGGTACGCATTGAATGTGCGCATACTTTTGTGGTAGCCCATGATCGTGTCGACACGACCGCATTTGTGTTCGCAGCGGTTGCTGCAGGATGCAGTTTCGCTCGGACTTGGTGTGCGCTGGTCGCGTGTGTGCCTTCATAACGCTGTGGTAGTCATTCACACTCGCAGACCTAGTGACAACGAGCAGTAGTTTTGTTTTGAGTGCAACGTCAAAAACATGGCGGGAGCTCTTGAAGAACGATTCTACCGCTGCCCGCATGCCCATCAAACCCACTGGCAGCATCATGGTGGATGGACGATCTGTCGCCGAGCACTTCAATGGCGAAAAATTTACCGGGATGTGCGGGTGGGGGCAGAAGGCGGGTTACGATGAAGACATGGGTCTTGCGATGCGGCCGCACGGCTCTGGAAGTCACGAGCCAACGAGAAATGGTCGAGTTGCTAGCGAAATTTCGCGGCAACACTAGGCAAGCTCCTTTTCCTTATGTGGTAGCACTCGTGAAAGCTTTGTTGAAATGGAAGTACCCAGGAAAAGTCTTCGTTGTGACGAGACATTTTCGCGTCGTTTTCCATGGGCGGCTGATGGGGAATCGAAAATTATTTCTTGTGGCGGAAATTTCGGTGTAGCGGAGTTTGTTATAGCGGGATTTGACAGCAACTTTTGTGATTCCTAAAAAATGGGTATGCCATAAATTATCATGCGCTACAACTTCTTAATAAACAACTGCGCTCAAGTCAGTAATTAGAGTATATATTGAGGTTTTGTTAATTAACAAGAAGCAGACAGGACTGCATTTGTCCTGTCTGCTTCTAATCGGATGTCTCGTCCTAAGTGCAGTTTAAGTTTACATAATTTGTTAATCAGTCGTGTGAACGTCGTTTTAGCTGCGGGAAAATATTTGTGCCTCGACATTGAGTTCATGTGCGAAAACAACAGGAGCGTGACTGTCATCAAACTTTTATAAGATCTGTATTTTCTAACACCCTGTATACTTATTGCGTACTAATAATAAAGAGTTGCTTTGATGTACTGGGCTGGTGCGGTTTATTTTGCGGTTCTACGGCTTTCAGGCGTGGTCCGGCAGAGCATGGTGGTGGATACAATCGGTACGTCCTGTGTAAAGGCTGGAAATGATGGGGAGCAAATTTTTCTGATGCTTATCTGAGCGGGCGGTAGTTTAGCCCTGGTGAAGACGAAGGCAATGAAAGGAAAATGCACTGGACACACGGGTGCTACCGCCTGTAAAATACACCAATGAGCTCACTTTGCCACACTTATCTGAGCCATTTCTTTATTAGTGCATTGAAGTGGGCATTGTAGGTGAACATTCCGCAACATTTGTGTACTACGTCATGTGGAAGACATTTCCAGGCATTATCACAACCAGAGCTTCTCACTTACACGGTGAAGGCAGCAGTGGGCCTAAACAATTTCTCAGTGGCTGACTTGGCATAGTGCCCTGCTGGCTTTGGTGAAGTTGTGTGCTGATACGCAGGATGTGTAATGGGGGCGTGCGATTACACGTGTTGGAGCAGGTGCATTGTCATCCAGTAAGTGGCCTTCCACCGCCATGGCACCTGGAGATGAAATGTCCAATTTATTCCTGTTGACAGCAAATTCCATGCCATGGCAGATAAATGTAGTTAGGCAAAGCTGAGTCACTCTTCGTAACTTGTTCTTGTTTTAAATGAGAAGTGTCAGTTGTACACTCAAACCTCATTATAACAAAGTCTCATCTGCCACGAAAATAACTTCGTTATATCCGAAAATTCGTTATGAACATTTATTTGTAACACTGTAGCTATGACAAGACTATTCTTCATTTACTTCACTATAACCGATAATTCGTTATGTCCGGGTTCGTTATAACGAGGTTTGAGCGTACATTTTATTTTTTTCATGAAAATGCGATTTTGTGCACGTTCTGCTTCTTTTGTGTGCGTGAACCTGTCACAGTGCTGTTAGCAGTTAAATAAGAAGCATGTGAAACTGATAATTTGTATCTCTACTGTGCACTTTGTGCCTTTTTATGCTTTATTATTTAGCTCTGGGAAATTAGCTGTAATATGTAGGGTGATATTGTTTCTAGGGGTGTGCGAATAGTGAAATTTCATCTCGAATTCGAATCGAATAGTGCCGAATAGTGGGCCAAAAATATGGAATATCAATTCAAATATCAAATACAAAAGATATTATTAATAATTGAAAGAAAGAACGAAGAAATGAAATCTGCTCATGTCCTCGAGAACATAACGCGGTGTGTTACTGGTTCCGAACGACTACAAACTGTTGTGCAGAAGCATAAATTGTTCCACATGACCTGGCTTCAGGCTCTCTCGACGTGGTGTTACGGTGTTTCCTGCAGTTGAAAACATGCGCTCACTGGGCACCTCAGTAGCAGGGATGGGAAATTATAGCAAAGCAATTTTAGTGATTCCTGAATAAAATGCAGCTCCGCGTTCTTTCCAGTATTCAAAAAGATCATCCTTTCTTGGGATTTGGGGCTCATTGAAGTGAGCCTCTTGACTAAAGGTATGAGCTGAGTGTGTTGGTTATTTCTTTGCGCTAGCAGTTCGACAGTCTCCCTGGCCTTCTTCACTGGAGCCATAACGTGCGGAAATGACGTAATCTTTTGAATACACATACACTCGCTTTTGAACCAGGATATTGATATTGGGAAAAGCTTTAACGGAAAGCCCACTGTAATGATGTTAGTTTTAGTTTTAGCCACCCCACCTTAACCAAGTTGCACCATTCGCGCTTGTCGCGATTTAGATGTTCGGCCTGTCGAATTATTCGAAATTTCGAATACTAGCTATTCGAAAGTCGAATCGAATTATTCGATTAGGTAATATTCGATTCGAATTTGAAACTCGAATATTCACATACCCCTAATTGTTTCATATCTTAGTGTACACGACTGCTGTTTAAATATAGTATATGCTCGTGTAATGGCTACATCCATGTAAAAGTGGTACCCAGAACATTGTCAATAAAATCTCCCCAAAAATGTGTTTAATAGCTATCTGTGCCACACCGTCGATTATTTAGAAGGTTGGCAGTAGCATCTGTTGTGTTGTAGAGAATTATGAAGCTTTCTGTTTCTTGAATGTGATGTTCAGCAAAACATGGCAGCTGAGCTGAGTTTCTGGTGCCTGCAGGTAGCAGAAACATGGTTTGTGCGATTCAGTGGCTGCGCCCGAGATACTGCCTTTGCTGGTCTCTGGGATGTCACCATTTATTATGCTGGCAGGTGATGAACTACGAGAGTGGCTACAACCCTCTTTATGCTTCTCGTTCGTCCGTCTGTGACTCTACCAAGTCATTTTTATTTTATAACATTTACAGCAACAAGCATTATGATGCCAGCCTCTGTCTCAAGATATACCCAAAGTTCTTTGTCAGCCAGGAAATTTCACAAAAGCTTTTGGGAACGTGCGAAATTCGGAAATGTTAATTTGACACAAAAATTTCCTTTTGGCATTTTTTTCTGCAATATGTTGCTGGGGGCCTATTAGTTATAACAAAGCCCATCGCTTGCTGCAGCGGGCAACAGATCATTAATTGCAGTCTGTTTATTATTGACCAGTCTCAATTCTGGTTTGGGAGAGCTCTGAGAACGACAAACTGCTGGGTGCAACAGACGCCATCTAACATGTGAAACGGCCCACAGAGGTGTGACGCGCTGCCTGCATTGTTTGGTGGCGATGTTTCACCTGCTGCATGTGCTGCGCCGTCATGGTCGTCATTGCCATTACCATCGTGGAAATGACTTGCTCGAGGCTTCCACGCTTTCTGCACATTCGCTACGGGCCCAGACTCAGGAGCAACTGCCGAATAGTAGCCTCCGGGTACAAGCGCTGCGAAAGTGCAGTGGCGACTATGAGCTCAGAGCTCGGCCGCACTGGTGACCTCTCGGAAGTTGGAGGTCACCTTTAGGTCACTTAAGATGATGTCAGTGTCGCGAGGGATGGCATATAGCGCTGGATTGCACACACGCCGCCGTAGCTCAGTGGTAGAGCATCGGACGCGTTATTCGAAGGTCGCAGGTTCGGTTCCTGCCGGCGGCAGGTTATCTTTTCGTCCACTTTACTTTCTTCACATTTATATTCTAATTACTACAAATAACACCCCCTATACTTTCCTTGGCATTACTGTCTGTTAGTTCTCATTAATATTGTGTCTAACAAAGAAAAACGAGCCCTTAAGAGTAACCTTCCTTCCTTCATTCATAGCGAGGGTCTCGTTCTGGCAGACATGATGCCTTCAGGTAGTATGCGAGGGATTATTGGTCAGTTGCCTGCTCGTAAATAGATCACGTGCTACGTGACGCCAAAAAGGCAAAAAAAGAGTGTTCCACACTCGCCGCCATGGCTGCGACTGGCGCTGACTGACATTCCTAAGTTTCAATCCACATATATACCCCATAAAGTGGACGGGGAGATGACCGCCGCCGTAGCTCAGTGGTAGAGCATCGGACGCGTTATTCGAAGGTCGCAGGTTCGGTTCCTGCCGGCGGCAGGTTATCTTTTCGTCCACTTTACTTTCTTCACATTTATATTCTAATTACTACAAATAACACCCCCTATACTTTCCTTGGCATTACTGTCTGTTAGTTCTCATTAATATTGTGTCTAACAAAGAAAAACGAGCCCTTAAGAGTAACCTTCCTTCCTTCATTCATAGCGAGGGTCTCGTTCTGGCAGACATGATGCCTTCAGGTAGTATGCGAGGGATTATTGGTCAGTTGCCTGCTCGTAAATAGATCACGTGCTACGTGACGCCAAAAAGGCAAAAAAAGAGTGTTCCACACTCGCCGCCATGGCTGCGACTGGCGCTGACTGACATTCCTAAGTTTCAATCCACATATATACCCCATAAAGTGGACGGGGAGATGACCGCCGCCGTAGCTCAGTGGTAGAGCATCGGACGCGTTATTCGAAGGTCGCAGGTTCGGTTCCTGCCGGCGGCAGGTTATCTTTTCGTCCACTTTACTTTCTTCACATTTATATTCTAATTACTACAAATAACACCCCCTATACTTTCCTTGGCATTACTGTCTGTTAGTTCTCATTAATATTGTGTCTAACAAAGAAAAACGAGCCCTTAAGAGTAACCTTCCTTCCCCCAAGCTATATTTGCTGTTGATGTTTGGTAGATGACACACGCATGTTCACGCCAATCGATCCCACAGGCTATCTCGGCAGGGAAATATTGAGATTGAGTTTATTCAACCACGTGGCAGGTACATAAGCATACAGTATATACTTAGTGTGGTGTAAAGGAAAAAAAGCTGCATTTCACAGCTTGACTGGCCCCTTCGGCTGGAAAAAAAAAATTACAAAATTACAGGCAGTGGAAAGCGACTATACCAAAAGGAAAACACGAATGTAGCCCAGACAGCAAGTAAGAAAATAAAACTGAAATATGTAAAAAATATTCATAACAAAGCAATGAATGAGTGACACTACATCACAAGAATGACCCAACATTCATAAACAACACACTCACCACATCTGATGTAACATATCAGCTTTAGACAATCTACACACACCCTCAGTTGTTAATTTCCACTTGTTCATTATGCTGGAAGACGGTAATGTGATGTTTCGAGTCCATGATTGGTATAGGACATGGTACATGCCAAGTCTCTGTATACTACTGAGTGAGGTGACTGGCAGGACTTGGTCGCAAGTGCGCCTAAGTATGTAGGAGGGTACTTAGTGTGTTTATATTTCTGATTTAAAAGTTGACAAAAGCTAGTATTCGTAATAAGTAGTTAGTCTTAAAATTTTATATTTTGTAAATAATGAAGCAGTATGTGCGTTGTGTGATGCACCTTGAGTGCACCGTAGGGGATTTTTTTCAGAACCAGGTTGTGTAATGATGCTTTTGAGCCTGTAGACCAGACCGAATGACAGTAATGTAAATGTGAAGAAAAAAGAGCCTTGTATAATAATATTTTTTGTTTTAGAGGTAGTATATTCTGGCATTGACTACACGTTTGGTAGGCATACTGCTCGAGCCTGTGGGGCGGACGGTGAAGCCATGCTCTTATTTTTATTTACGGTACCTACAGCGCCCGCGTGGGTCATTAGTGTAGGGGGAGATAACACTTTCGAAATGCAGAAGGGCGACAATCGATTAACACTGAGGTGTACATAAAAGAAATACAGATACATAATGAAGCATCCAAGGGTGACACGTAATAAACACTGACGTGTGTGGAGATACGGCAGCAAGGAAAACATATTGTATATAATAAATGCATACGCACACACACACACACATATATATATATATATACACACACACAGATAAATGCAGGTGGAGAGAAGCGAAAAAAAAAGAGAACTCGAGCTTAGATCGTTAGAAAGATCAAACGAAAGTGTAGGCAACTTTAAATTGTGCTCAGGCTACGATAAAATATGATCGTCAAGCGCAGTGGCGAAAGTTTCCCTGGACGCGGCTACGATTTGTTGAGGTAGTTTGTTCCATTGCCTAATTGATCGCGGGAAAAATGAATATTTAAAAAGGTTAATTCTGGAAGCGAACTCGCGCACTTTAAGTGGGTGATCAGTACGAGCAGATGTATACGTAGGCTCCGATATGTAGTTTTCTTTGTGAATACCCGTTAAACCATGGAATATTTTGTGAAACAGAGATAAACGTAAGAATTTGCGCCTGTCTTCAAGAAGAGGCCATCCCAAAGTATTCCTGATTTCGAAAGATCTCTTAGAAAAGTCGTAATCACCCACGACGAAACGGGCCGCTCTCAGCTGCACGCGTTCTAGAGCGTCGATGTTCACCTTAGTAAAAGGGTCCCAAGTGCTGCACGCATACTCCAAAAGTGGGCGTACATTCGACATATACAGGGTTTCTTTCAGGCTGGCCGGTGCTTGTTTAAAGTTGCGTCTCAAGAAGTTTAGTGTGTTGCTGGCCCTTGTTACAATGTAATCTATGTGGGCATTCCAAGTAAAATTGCTGGAAAAAATTACTCCTAGGTACTTATATTCCGTTACACGAGACAGCTGTGTTTTATTCATGACATAGCTTGCCATCAGGGGGCGTTTTTTGTTTGTGAATCTTACGAGGTTGCATTTGGACAGGTTGAGTGTCATGTTCCAAGTCGAACACCAAGACATGATTTTGTTCAGATCATTTTGTAGCAGTTCGCTATCTGATTCACTTGAAATTTCACGGTAAATGCAGCAGTCATCTGTGTATAACTTCACCTGGCAAGACAAATGTTCAGTAAGGTCATTGATAAATATTAGAAAAAGCAGGGGCCCTAAGACGGACCCCTGTGGCACTCCAGATAATACAGAGACATCAGAAGAGCGGACACCACCAAGTATCACGCGTTGGTTTCTATCTAACACGTACGCTTCCAACCACTTCCAGAGGGTATTTGGCAATTTGAGGTAGGACAACTTTAGTAGTAATAGGGTATGAGATACGGTATCGAAAGCTTTCCGAAAGTCTAAAAAGATGCAGTCAACTTGCAAACCCGAGTTAATAAAAGCTGCAATGTCATGGCGAAATTCTATCAGCTGAGTGTCACAAGAAAAGCCAGCCCTGAAGCCATGTTGCGTTGGGATAAAGAAGCTATTTTCTTGAAGGTATGCCATTAAATTCGTATAAACAACATGTTCTAATGTTTTGCAAGCAACGCTTGTGAGTGAAATTGGCCTGTAGTTGCATGTTCTCGTTTTTGAACCACTTTTGTGAATTGGAATAACATTTGCAGTTTTCCAGTCCGAAGGTAGAGCACCAACTTGAAGAGATATCTTAAATAACAGTGTTAAGAAAGGGGCGACAGACAATGCACAGTTTTTTAGAACGAAATTTGAAATAAAGTCAGGACCGGTAGCCGAGTGGATGTTTATCTTCCGTAGCAATAATGCGATACCATTTTCAGACAGCACAATTTTCCCTCATCTGAGCAAGCTCACTGATGTCATATGATTTGGAAACTGCGGCTTTTGTGCATGAAAACACAGAGTGAAAATAAGCATTGAAGGCCTCTGCTTTTGCGAAAATATCTGCGCCGTAGGCTTTTTCATCTATGACGTCAGGGATTGCGTCACCAGAGTTCTTTTTGCTCTTGACATATTTCCACATTTCCTTTGGATTAGTTTTAACTTTGTGTCCTAGAGTGCAAAGAAACTTTTTATGTGCGTTGCGCATCAATCTCTCTATTGTTTTGCTCAGTACCTTCATCTTTGCAAACAGTGTAGGATTCTGAGAGTGGCAGTGCTTACGAAAGGCTCTATTTTTTCTGTTTATTAACGTACGAATCTCTTTAGTAATCCATGGTTTATCGTTTCGGCGCTGGGAAGAAATGACACGCGAGGGAATGAAGGTTTGTGTCAAGGACAATATTTTAGTTTTAAAAAGATCCCACAATGCATTTATGTCTAGGCACGAACATTGAGCAAGATGAGCAAGATGCATTCTTTTCACATGGAGATGTTTGTTGTGCACGCAGACACGGAGACCATAGCGAGTGGTCAGCTGAGCATCAACCTGCCGCAGAACGCCTTTTCCAGCCCCGAGACCCACTGGCAGCAGCGTCTGGAGGCTGCGCAGAATGTGCTCTTCTGCAGGGAGCTCTTTGCTCAGCTGGCACGGGAGGCTGTTCAGCTGCAGCCCTCCATCCCCAACCTGGTCGTGGGCAACCAGATCACTGCCGCCCTCTTCCCAGGCGTGCAGCTCTGCATTGGTCTCTGTCACCGGACACTGCAGGTGCTGCACGAGTGGAACCCCGTCATAAGAGACTTGTCCCTTACGCAGGGTTCTCATTTTTTTTTTATTAGCCCGTATTTTGATGTAGGCACACTGCTGTCACTTACACCCAACAGTCTGTTACAGCCAGGGTTATATAGAAAAAGTTAACGTATTACTGCTACTGAAAAAAAGTAACTTCTGCTGTTACTGCATGGTCAGAAATCCTAATCAATGCACCTTCGCTGCACGAACCTACAATAGCAATTTTATAAAGCTCATACTTATATTTCACATAAAAGTCCTAGCCCAAACAATTTTACCCAAAGTACAGATTTCACATGAATAATTCGCACAACTGCGCTGTACCTTGGCAGTACTATAGTGGCCTTAAAGGGGCCCTGCAACACTTTTTCAAGTAGCCATGGAATAGATTCACTAAAGGAGCTTATTTTTTCGTGAATCGACCACCGCAAAAATTTTTAGAATCCATCCAGTACGAGCGGAGTTACAAAGATTTGTTGCACGCTCTCATTGCTTTCTCTCTTCTCTCGTCCCGACAAAAGCGCTGGAAACTAAGCAGGGCGGGGTGGCACGAGTGAAAAAGGTACGTAACGTGTGCCTCGTGAGCTTGAGCACTTTTTCCTTTTTTTTCTTTGAACGCGCGACATACTTATACAGTCGAGCCCGACTATATCGAACCCGTTTATATCAAATTATCCCGTATATCGAACAATTTCTAAACACGGTAAATTTACATTGAGAATATATAGCAAAAGTTACTGTTACATCGAACGAAAATAGCAACGACAACCGATATATCAAACTCCATGTGCCTCAAAAGTGCCCCAGCAAGTTGGCTTTCCCTCGCGGTGGCGGGGAAAACTGCCGGCGCCACCCTAGAAAAAGTGGTTTAGACCCGGTTGTGCACGGGCGAACACCCCCCTGCAAGAAATGATCCTGGCCCGCTCGCAGCGCTTACAGCCAATCAGAGGCCGTCGTGCTTTCTCCGAGGCGCGGAGGAGGTAGAAGTGAGCGCCATTTTTTCTTTCTTTATGCTTGTGTGCCTGCTGCTGCCTGTTTTCCTCAAGTCTTCATTCAGCGTGGTCCGTGCTGGTGGTGTTGCCTGTTGGTGCTCTGTGAACTTTATTGGCGCGCTGTCGTCATGGCTTGTGCAAAGAGGCAGATTTTGCCGTTCGCCGCGAAACTCGAAATCATAAATCGGGTTGAGCTCTTTCTGTGTTGAGTAGATCGTGGGCAGTTGTCACGAAGGAGACAATCCAGAACTGCTTTAGGCATGCCGGCTTCCGCATGCCTGGTGATGACACCCCAAATTCCGATGACAGCACTGAAGACACCGCAGGTGTTTCCGCTGAAGTTTGGAGCGAGCTGGCAGAGTTCCCGGGAGCTATCGACGGATCGACATTCGACGAGTTCGTCAGTGCGGACGATGATGTCGCCATCATGGGTGAGCTACAAGATGAGGACTACGTTGCAGACGTTGTGCCGACCACGAGCCAAAGCGACAGCAATAAAGAAATTGACGATGGCCCATTGCCTACATCCTCCGAAGTGATTAGTGCACTTGCGTTGGTCCGGCGCTATTGCGTGAATATGGAAGGTTGCAGCCTCAGCTGCTCCGACTCGTTGGGCAACGTGGAGGCGTGCGTGCTGTCGCAGGCAGCGAAGTCGTTGACACAGAAGAAAATCCAGGACTATTTTGTTCCAAAGTAGGGCACGCAAGTAAGCCACCACATTAATAAAGTACTTTTCTTATTGTTATGTGACTTTGTGTCAAAATCCTATAGCGGGCCTATATCGAATTATGCCATATATCGCACTAATAAACGTTTTTTGGTGAGTTCGATATACCCGGTTTCGACTGTAGTGCGATTGCGCGTGCGTGCAAGCAGGTGATAGCCTTCCGTGGCGGCCGCAGTAACTACCGAGCACGCCATGTTCAAATCAGCCAGTGGCGTGGAACTTGTGTCAGTGACGTCGTAAGCATCATTTTTGTCGAGAGAAGAGGAAGCACTTTTTAGCCGACTTTGAGAATTTATTGTAAATCCCAGGCCATGTGCTGTGCTATAATGTTTGGCTCGCGTGCTCTTGGAAGCCTCGACTACTGATCAGCAGCGTTTTCTGACCATGCTGAAAAAGTGTTGCAGGGCCCTTTTAAGTTGCCTGTTACATGTGATGATTTGTGACTCTGTGGCACATGGGGAAGCCATTTTTCGCAGTGGGTATTAAACAAAAAGTGATTGATTTCATCATCCGCAAAGAAAACATCACTGAACAAATTTGCAGTAATTATGACGGTGTGCTTCTACTTACAAAATAAATGCACAAATTTTGTAGCAATAAAGAAATGCTTAAATGGCATAAATCTGGGGGAAAGTGTTTGCGCACATGAACAATTTTTTTTCAATTTAACTTGTATAATTACTGCATATATTGTGATTGTGCATGTGAAGGAGTTCAGGGTTAGCCTTCCTCGCTCAGGAATTCAATAACCAGAAATGCAGTTGCATTTGCTGATAGCGAGAAGCAAAAGTAATTTTTGATGCTGGGTTTATAAGCAGTGCTAGAGTATTGCAGGGACAACATCCTGATGCAACTACAAATTGCTGGATGTAAGCAACAGCTGCATTTCAAAGCCCGTCATTGGACAGCTTGACTCGCTTCTTAGCAAATATGTCCGCACCTATGCTAAAGAGGAGCTGGACGGATGCGCTATGTGGTACTTGTGTATTCACTTTCAAGAAGAGGTGGTGAATGTGCGGAGAGTTTTCCTTGAGCCCGCTCATTGCGATGTCATGCAGCACCAAAGGTACCGAGACAGTCGCTCATCTTCAGTTGACAGTGATGTTGAGAAAGCATGTCCTAAGAGGTCATCCTCCGTTGTGTTGGAGCTCGCAGCGTGTCTTGATGTCCACAAGCCAAGAAAATCTCGACAGCTCGCTTTTGACGATTACGAGGACGACATTTCACTTCACTTCATCGGCAGTCGACAACTTGAACCTTGATAGCAAGGTAGCCGAAGCCATAGCAGATCCATTCAAGAAATTTCGGCAATTTGTTCCCCATTGCAATTTTCCCTGCACAATAAAGCACCCCATGCAGGGTCGCTTTGTCAACGTTTGGCTGACCGACAGCTGTCCACTGCTGTGACACAATAACGTCGGAGTGAGCTCTGGGAAAGTGGCTCCTGCAAGACAAATGAATTTTGTGTAAAACTTCTGGGTTACTTAAAATAAAAAGTAATGAGTAATGCGAGACTTCACGTTACCGAAAAATGGTAACCTAAGTATGTTAACTAGGGATGGGCGAATATTCGGGTGTTTCGAATATTCGAACGAATATTAAAGAATTTGAATTCGCTTTGATATGAATTTGGATTATTCGAAATGAACGAATATATGTACGTTTGACCGCACATAACACCCTGTAAAGGTGGTTTCACTGCAGCGTCGGGTTGCTGTACCGTGAAACCACCTTTCCAGGGGAAATCTGCACTGCCGCGAAGCCGCACTTCAAGGTTAAGTGTACATATTTTTTAAAGTTTAAAAGCGTGTTATATGGGCTTATATGCGCTAAGTGCAGTAATTTTTAAATTGTACCGTATTTTACCACTTATGACTTGCACCCTACTGCTATTCAAAATTTGATACTATTCAAGGTTTCTTCCACTTCATTTCAAGACAAAAAAGTGACATTCACCCATATCTAGTTCCAATTCTTAAAAATATTGTGCAAGGGTCATGACGAAAATGCTAATTTTTCTTAATAGTATGTGGTGAGTACTATTCGAACTATTCGATTTGAAATTATTCGGCCAAATCACTATTTGCTTCGGATTCGCTTCGAACCTCACATTTACTGTTCGCCCATTTCTAATGTTAACCATTACAGTTCTGTAATAGTAACGGGTACATTACTAAGTTGCTGAAAAAAGTAACACGTTACCATTAATGCCGTTACTTGTAACGTGTTACCGCCAACACTGGTTATAACGGGGCCTCTTATCAAGAGGCTTTACTAGGGTGACCACCCGTCCCACGACTCACGGGACTGTGATGGCTGTTGTCTTGCAAGAGATAGCAAAATGTTCAGAAATGGCCCTCATTTCACACTTCATTATTATTGCTTGGCAGCCGTTCAATTTTGTCTGTCCACCCTGTTTGAGGACATATTAGCTGCGAGCACTCGAGGCTTCAGAAAAATTCATATAGCCGCGCATGTTACGGCAATGATGAATGTTTTTTAGCCAGAAATATGACTTCAAGAAAGTAAAACGAGCGGTGTTGTATGCACAGTAGATTCTCATTGAATGGAACTGAAGGGACCAGGAAGAATATGTTCTGTTTAACTGGAGTTCTGTTTACTGAGAGACCAACAATGGTGCAGGATTCAAGTATTAAACTGGTCAAGTTAGAGGCAGTTGTTCCATTTAAGTGGAATTTCCGTTTACAGAGAGTCAACTGTACTTACCAGGCTCTTAAAACTCTGCAGTGCAAAGCTATTACCCACTTCCTGACTGCTACTAAACTATTTTGCCAGTGTCTGGTGCCACAAAGAAAAACACAGACTGTGCGAGGAAAACTCACACAATATTTATTTTTCCTGTTTCATTCTGTAGCCAGCTCTCTTAACAATATTTGAGCAGGGTGTGCAGCTGCTCAAAGCATTCTTCTGGGTGCAGGCCTGGGTTATTATGGGTTTTGCAGAAAGCCCTGCTTCCCTCCTGCCTCCTTTTGCATTTTGATCACTGCGAACATCACAGACCTCGCTGGTTTGGCCTCGGGTCTTGTTAATGAACTACTTCTTCCCATCTAGCTTTTCCTCGCAGTCCATATGTGCAGTGGGCCCCACGTTTTGGCGCTAGCCCGCACGTCGCCATCAGCTGTTGGATGAGGTTCCGTAGTTCTGCAGTGGCGCTGCTTTTTGCCATGATTCAGCTGCTGTGCCCTCATCAAAGTGAATCCCTTTATAAGAGAAGCGTACCGGGGAGCAGTTTTTGTCTATCTTATCAAGGGTCTCGTATAAGAAGAGCACCAAGTTTTCGCTTCATATGCAGTCCTTATTTCACTGAGGGCCCCTACAACTAAAATGGGCACAAAAGAAGGCTACATACTGTTGCAGAACATTTTATTTTTTTATTTGTTTTCAAACTACTTTACTGGTGAAATCGTTCTCCATATTTGTTTGCTTCAAGGCTGTGTCGGTACAGTCGAACCCGGGTATATCGAACTCGCCAAAAAACGTTTATTAGTTCGATATATGGCATAATTCGATATAGGCCCGCTATAGGATTTTGACACAAAGGCACATAACAATAAGAAAAGTACTTTATTAATGTGGTGGCTTACTTGCGTGCCCTACTTTGGAACAAACTAGTCCTGGATTTTCTTCTGTGTCAACGACTTCGCTGCCTGCGACAGCACGCACGCCTCCACGTTGTCCAACGAGTCGGAGCAGCTGAGGCCGCAACCTTCCACATTCACGCAATAGAGCCGGACCAACGCAAGTGCACTAATCACTTCGGAGGATGTAGGCAATGGGCCATCGTCGATTTCCTTATTGCTGTCGCTTTGGCTCGTGGTCGGCACGACGTCTGCAACGTAGTCCTCATCTTGTAGCTCACCCATGATGGCGACATCGTCCGCACTGACGAACTCGTCGAATGTCGATCCGTTTCGCGGCGAATGGCAAATTCTGCCTCTTTGCACAAGCCATGACGACAGTGCGCCAATATAGTGACACCACGGACCCGAGCTAACGGGGGGCTTCGACCCCTCCCACGCCTAGCCGTGCGGGGCTGTGCCGTGTCCGGGGAAAAGGGGATCCTGGGGGTTGAAATCGGCGGTCGCCCTTTCCTATCCCCCTCTCTTATCTTTTTCTTTCCTTTCTGTCCTGTCTCCTTTTTCTTCAGTCACTTCCCCGTTTTCGTAGGCGGCTCGGGTTAACCGTGTATATGTGTCCTCTCTTGGACATAATATATTAGGTTATAGCGGCATTGTACGGCTGGCGTTTGCAGCCTTACATGTTAAGTGCTGCAGCGTCCCCTTGTTGGACTCCATGGTGGGTGGCCGCCACTGCTGCCGAAACACACACATTTATCATGGAAACAGTTCCATTCCCCCGCCTCCTTGATCGTTACCCTCACAAGAGGGTGCGCACCGACGAAATACTCAACTCTTTGACCCGTCCAACAGAAACGTTCCCTAAATTTCATGTGCTCCACAGCCAGAACCCCGAAAAACTAGCAAGAACTATCTCTCCTTTCGTAGTTGCAAAATCCTTGACCGAAGCCTTTGGGCCGGGCTACAAGGTAACCAAAATGGCAAGCGGTGACCTTCTTCTCGAGGTCCCAGCTAAACAACAGTACGAGAAACTCGGCAGTCTCGTAACACTTGGAACCGTACCCATTTCAGTGTCACCCCATAGGTCCATGAACAGCTCACGCGGAGTCGTTTCGGAAACCGACCTCATCGACCTGTCTGAAGATGAACTTCTAGAGGGATGGAAGAACCAAAACGTGACCCATGTAAAGCGGATCGTTATTAGGAGAGAAGGCAAGGAAATCCCCACGAAACATCTCATTCTTACATTTGCATCCAGTGTTCTTCCCCAAACCATTGAAACAGGTTACATTAAATTAACTATCAGACCATACATTCCTAATCCCAGACGTTGTTTCCAATGCCAGAGATTCGGCCACGGATCATTGAGCTGCCGTGGTCATCAAACATGTGCTAAATGCGGTGTACAAGGCCACATATCCGACAACTGTAATGGCGCACCGCACTGTGTCAACTGTAACGGCGATCATCCGGCGTACTCACGCGCATGTCCAAACTGGCAAAAAGAAAAAGAAATCATCACACTAAAGTACAAGGAGAACATTTCTTTCCGCGAAGCCCGTAAAAGGTGGTCGCCATTTCACACCACACCGTACGCTGATGCGGCGCGCCGGGGGGCAACGTCGCATCGGCCTCCGCCACTCCCTCGGTCCACGCAGAGCGAACCGTCGGCTGTGGCGCCTGCCCCCAAGGCGGCAGTAGTTAAGTCTACTCCGCCAACTCGCAAAGAGAGCCCGTCGACTCCAGGGTCATCGGGTCTCAAGGCCTCGTCTCACCAGGCGAGGCCCGAAACTCGAACAACCAGCTCGCACGTGCGGGCATCCAGTGCCTCCCAGGAGGCAATGGATACTACTTCGGCACCTCTGGTGCCGAAAGATCGGCGCAGCTCCCTGGAGCGTGCCAAGAAAACTAAGAAGCCAATAACGGGGCCGGAGGACGGCCCTGTTACTTGAGTTCCAACTCCCCACCTAAGCAACCACAACTCCCGTTTCGTACACACAGCACTACCTTAGTTTCATCATGAACACTCAAATAATCCAATGGAACGTGAGGGGCCTTCTCAGGAACCTCGACGATGTTCAAGAGCTTCTCCACAAACACAAACCAAAAGTGCTGTGTGTACAGGAAACACACTTGAAACCAATGCATACTGACTTTCTCAGACAGTACATCATCTTCCGCAAAGATCGCCAGGATGCTCTCACATCCTCTGGCGGCGTTGCTATAATAATAGATAGAAATGTAGCATGTCGGGTATTGCAGTTGCAAACGCCCCTGGAGGCAGTGGCCGTTCGCGCTGTGCTTTTCAACAAGCTCATAACTATTTGCTCACTCTATATACCCCCACACTACCAGTTACACAAACACGAATTTCAGGCCTTTATTGATGAATTGCCAGAACCATACCTCGTCCTTGGCGATTTCAATGCACACAGCAGCTTGTGGGGGGACTCTCGCAGCGATGCGCGAGGCCGTCTCATTGAGCAGTTTCTGTTTTCCGCTGGTGCATGCCTGCTCAATAAGAAGGAGCCTACATTTTTTAGCCTTGCAAACAGGAGTTACTCAGCTATCGATCTTAGTATTGTTTCACCCACCCTTTTACTTGATTTTAACTGGGACGTCATTCAAAATCCCTACGGGAGCGACCATTTTCCCATACTCTTAAGCACGCCAATAGAAAACGAATCTCCACCACAGGCTCCCCAGTGGAAAGCTGATGCAGCAGATTGGGAGAAATTTGGAACTCTTACCCGTGTCTCGTGGGCCGAGATGTCGTCCTTGGAAATTGGTGCTGCTGTTCAGTTTTTTACCGCTTTTATTATTGACGCCGCTTCAAAATCCATTCCTCAATCAAGTGGCATTGCCTCCAAACGTCGTGTCCCATGGTGGAACGACGATTGCCGGAATGCTCGAAAAAAGCAAAACAAAGCGTGGGGGATACTCCGCGACTCCCCTACTGCTGAGAATCTTATCAATTTTAAACAGATCAAGTCCCAAGGCAGGCGAACACGCCGACAAGCAAGAAGAGAGAGCTGGCAGAAGTATTTATCAGGTATTAACTCCTATACAGACGAGGCTAAGACGTGGAACAGGGTAAATAGGGTAAGAGGCAAACAAACACATTCACTTCCTTTAGTAAATACAGATGGCAACAGTCTGGAAGACCAAGCAGACTCTCTTGGTGCACATTTTGAACACGTGTCCAGCTCTACGCACTACTCCGACACGTTCAAACGACACAAAACAACTGTAGAAAGGCAAAAGTTAGAAAGAAAATGTGCAAAAAACGAATCCTTCAACGAACCATTCAACTTAGCTGAACTGCAAGCAGCGCTTAACTGCTGCAATGAATCTGCCCCAGGATCTGACCGTGTTATATACCAAATGCTTAAACACTTACCCTACGAAACACAGAAAACTCTCCTCTGCCTCTATAACGCTGTATGGACTTCCGGCGAGATTCCCTCTGCCTGGAAAGAGGCCATTGTGATCCCTGTTCTAAAACAGGGAAAGGATCCATCTAATGTTTCCAGCTACAGGCCCATAGCATTAACAAGTTGCCTTTGTAAAGTATTTGAGAAGATGATTAACTGCCGCTTAACACACTTCCTAGAATCAAACAAGCTGCTTGATCCATATCAGTGCGGCTTCCGAGAAGGTCGATCCACCACTGACCACCTCGTACGTATTGAGGCACAAATTCGCGAGGCTTTTGTCCACAGACAATTCTTTCTCTCAGTATTCCTCGACATGGAAAAGGCATATGATACGACGTGGCGCTTTGGAATACTGAGAGACCTCTCACACTTAGGCATACGTGGCCGGATGTTAAATATAATAGAAAGTTATTTGTCGAACCGCACATTCCGTGTTCGTGTGGGCAATGCGCTGTCACGATCGTTCGTGCAGGAAACCGGCGTTCCACAGGGTGGTGTGCTCAGCTGTACACTTTTCATTATAAAAATGAACTCGTTGCATCTTTGTATCCCACGCACCATGTTCTATTGCACGTATGTTGACGACATCCAAATAGCGTTTAAATCTTGCAGTCTCGCGATTTGTGAGCGGCAGGTCCAGCTCGGCCTGAACAAGGTGACCCAATGGGCAGATGAGAACGGGTTCCGGTTCAATCCACAAAAGAGCACCTGTGTTCTCTTTTCTAGAAAGAGAGGCCTCCACCCAAATCCCGAAATTGACCTGCAGGGCCAGCGGTTACCTGTAGAGGTGGAGCATAAGTTTCTGGGCGTCATTCTGGAATCTAAACTCACCTTTATAGCACACATCAAATACATAAAAAATAAGTGCATGAAGGCTATGAATATCCTAAAAGTGTTGTCACGCACTTCATGGGGCAGTGACAGGAAATGCCTAATGAACCTGTATAAAAGCCTAATTCGAACGCGCCTAGACTACGGGGCCGTTGTTTATCAGTCTGCAACACAGAGCGCCTTGAAGATCCTTGACCCTGTTCACCATTTGGGCATCCGTCTCTCTACGGGCGCTTTTCGAACGAGCCCCGTAGAGAGCCTCTACGTTGAATCCAATGAGTGGTCGCTCCACCTGCAGAGATCCTACATATCGTTCACATATTTTCTCAACGTGCACGCAAACAACGAACACCCCTCACACTCTACTGTCAATGATTTGTCTAGCTCTGCACTTTTTGAAAATCGTCCTTCAGTGAGACAGCCCTACTCACTTCGTGTGAGGGGCCTAGCTCAGGAAGCGGGTGTGCCAATTCTTGAACACTGTCTAATGGCTCCCACTGCAAAACTCCCGCCGTGGCAGTGGCAGCGTATTGACTGCGATATATCTTTCGTGGAAGTTACAAAACACGCGCCTATTACACATATCCATGCATACTTCCTCGAACTACAACACAAATACACTTGTCCAGAATTCTTTACAGACGCCTCCAAGTCCAATACTTCTGTATCTTATGCAGCTGTTGGTCCATCCTTTTCGGATTCCGGTATTCTGCACCCTGATTCAAGTATCTTCACGGCAGAAGCTTACGCGATAGTTGCGGCCGTTAAACACATTAAACAATTAAAACTACAAAAGGCAGTTATATACACCGATTCCCTAAGTGTGGTAACAGCCCTCAAAACTCTCAAAAAACACAAAAACCCAGTCCTCATCTCCCTCTACACACTCCTATGCACGGTCTACGCACTCGAACAACATGTCGTAGTGTGCTGGGTGCCAGGGCACCGCGAGATCCAAGGTAACGTGTTGGCGGACCAGCTAGCTGCATCCGCCCACGAAAACAGTCCTAATACATCAGTAGCCGTCCCTGTTATAGATCTAAAACCCTTCCTCAAAAGAAAGCTCAGGGCCTTTTGGCAGAGTACATGGGATAGGCACAAGCAAAATAAGCTACACCTCATCAAGCCACGGCTTGGCATTTGGTCACCGGTATCAAAGTCACGTCACACAGAAGTCACACTTTGCAGAATTAGAATAGGACATACACACAGTACACACGCACACCTTCTGTCCGGTGGTGACCCACCCATGTGTGAAAAATGCGGCGCGCCACTTACTGTCCTGCACATCCTGCTTCAATGCACGCATCTAGAAGATATTAGAGAAAAACATTTCCCATCATACCGCCAACATCTCCCACTTCACCCTTCAATGTTCTTAGGCAGGGAACCTATTTTTAAACAAGACTCGCTCTTTCGCTATTTCAAAGATATACATAGTTTTGATGTTATTTACTCTGGCAACCACAGCACGGCTTCTCTCCAGAGGCCGCTGCTGCGGTAGTTATTTCAAGGAAAAGCACTGGCCTCCCTGCCTTTGGCCTCAAAGGCCTTGAGGAGGTATTCGTGCTCGCAACGTACCCTCATTATTTTATCATTACGACCTCTTGTTATTCATTCTCTGTGCACATGTTTCACGTCACTCCCATGATTTTATTACTTATGTTTTACCCGCCTTTAGCGCGAGGAATTTTAGGCTCCTATACAGCCACTTAACATAACCATTGTTCACTTTCCCTATCATGTCTTGGCGCTCTTTGGCCATCAATGGCCCTTGCGCCATTAAACAACATATATTACAGACAGTGCGCCAATAAAGTTCACAGAGCACCAACAGGCAACACCACCAGCACGGACCACGCTGAATGAGGACTCGAGGAAAACAGGCAGCAGCAGGCACACAAGCATAAAGAAAGAAAAAATGGCGCTCACTTCTACCGCCTCCGCGCCTCGGAGAAAGCACGACGGCCTCTGATTGGCTGTAAGCGCTGCGAGCGGGTCAGGATCATTTCTTGCAGGGGGGTGTTCGCCTGTGCACAACCGGGTCTAAACCACTTTTTCTAGGGTGGCGCAGGCAGTTTTCCCCGCCACAGCGAGGGAAAGCCAACTTGCTGGGGCACTTTTGAGGCACATTGAGTTTGATATATCGGTTGTCGTTGCTATTTTCGTTCGATGTAACAGTAACTTTTGCTATATATTCTCAATGTAAGTTTACCGTGTTTAGAAATTGTTCGATATACGGGATAATTTGATATAAACGGGTTTGATATAGTCGGGCTCGACTGTACCACTTTTCAGCACAGCTTCTTCCAGCCTACTGACAAGCTTCTGGCCTCTGGGCCAAAGCGTTATGTGCTCACAAACTTTCTCTTGTACTGTCGTGACCTCACCGGAAGTCATTGGTGGTGTACAGTCAGTACAGTTGTTGTCAGGCACCTCCCCGGCACTGTCTTCACCTTCATCCTCTTCCTGTGCCATACGGATTATGCTCTCATCAGAAAGATCTGCAACAGCAAAATTGTCATTGGCTTCAATGGAGTCCTGAAATGTGCAAGACTCGCAAACTTACTCCGTATGATTGGCCGTGATTCTGGCTCCTCAGCAGCATACTGCAAGTCTTCATCTGCAATGTCCTCCTCTGTCTCTTTCTGGTGCAGATTTAAACCTGCTTTGCGGAAGCAGCCTCACACAGTGTCGTTCTCAATGACATTCTCAATGCAGCTGTCGTTTTCAGTGTCGTTCTCAATGTCGTTCCAGGAGCCAGTGAGCATTTCAGTTGGTGTCCTCACATTTATGGTTGTTTTGCGCTTCGGTAGCATGGCAGACAGCAGCCGTTGAACCAGTGTTTGGCTCTGACAGCACTTATAACCCTTTGATCTAGAGGCAGTAGCAAAGATGGTCAGCCTGGAGGCAAACAGCTCAACTGAGCGGCTTTCAATGGTGGTAGTTTCACACGTGATGAACAGTTGTCTAGAAACATCAGATTTCTCCTGTTTTTTCATTGCCATGTTGCGATCGAAACTAGCGAGCCATTTGTTCAATACTTCAGATGTCATCCATGCACCCTGGTTTGCTTTGTGTTCAACATTTATCGAGTAGTTGTTTAGGCAACGTGGCGTTTTAGATTTGCCTATGACTCGAACTTTTCCTTTTTCAGTTCCATCCATATTTGTGCAGAACTAGCTGTAATATGCACTTCTGACTTTTGCCTGTGCCTGCAATCATCATTAGATAAAGCAAATGCATTTCCAGGGAGCACATATTCCGGACCTCGTACAGATTAAAGATATCACAAAGCCTTCCACCCCCTTAGCAAAGTTGGCAACCTCTCGTTCTTCCATTGCCTCACGGAATTTTCATCAACAACTTTGCTGTCGCCACAAACAGAATTGTAGCTGGTGCCATGCCGGTGCTTGAACCTGTCAAAACACCCTGGACTGGCCTCAAACTCAATGCCAAGATCAAATGTAGGTTGTTTGTTGCTCTTGCTTGAATTAAGTGTCTGTTGAGTGGAATGCTCTTGCTTCGTGCATCCTGCATCCACACAAGAAGCACCTCTTCTTCTCCACTGCCAGTTGGCAGTGAGAAAAAAGTCACAGTATTGCCGCAACGACGAAGCAATGAATGCAATAGCACTAAATTGAAATGTAACGCGAAGAACGGAAAGCAGCTCGAAATTGCCAGCGTGTCAACACTTGAAGCGCACTGCTCAAACATAAAGCAGGACGCACGAAACGAACGAACAGGTACACACAGGACAAGCGTGAACTAATTGTCACAGTTGTTACTTATTTCTGTTTGAACAGTGCGCTCCTTTCGCAAACGTGGCCGCTGCAACGAGTGAAGTGACCTTCGTATCCCCCGCTCCACCCCACCGGCCTCCCCTTCTTTCCTCGAGATAAGCGCACGAAGGCGACCACGCCCTGTAGGGCGAAGAGCAATGGCGTTCGCAGGAGCGGGGTGAAGACCACACATGGCGCGATGTGCGCCACTCACGCACACCGCGCCATCTATGTGGTGACTAAGAAAGCATGCTGAAGTAAGTGGTGTATATAAATAGCTTGCTGTTAGCAGGCTGGAAGACGGCACTGTTTGTGGCTTAACCATCTAATGCCACGCGCTGCGAAGTGAGAGGTCGCCCATTCGATTCCGCGCGTCGGAAAGTTTTTCTGAATTATTTTTTTTTGGGGCATTTATATATATATATATATATATATATATATATATATATATATATATATATATATATATATATATATAATATATATATATATATACACACCAAAACAACAGATGTTTTCTAGGTCCGGTGAAATATTCACAGAAACAGTGAAATTTTTCTTTTCTGGCGGCGATGACGTATGCCGCCAGAAAAGAAAAACTGCTTCGCACGCTCGTCTGTTTGCTGTTTCTGTATATATATACAGACGAACCCGTTTATAACGAACTCGAAAGTGTCGCGAAAAGTGGTCGTTATATCAGTAGTTCGTTGTATATGGACTCGCCCTTAAAAACGTGCGCTTAGCGGCCAAGCCGTTTTTTTTTTAGCAAAACTTTGGTCTGGGCGAGCTGGTTCATCGTCGGACTTGTTTGGGGCAGCGCTAAGAACACACGGACAAAGACACATAGTAGACGCCACGGGCGCTGACTTACAACTGAACTTATTGCCTTTGCCAGTGCATTTATATGTGCCATAATCGCTCGTTGTGACAGCCACGTTGCCCGAAACTAACAAGCAGCGATAAACAACAATCTTAACAATCTGTTTAACTATAGCAGAGGAATTTCACATGGAGCATGCGTGCAAGAGAGAGAAAAAAACCAAACAATAACAACGACATAGTAAAATAACAACCAACTGGCGACGCTTCGCGTGTAAAAGCATAAAACGATGAAAGATCACATGACAACAAAAGGAAGTGCAAGTGAGAACCACGCTAAATAAAACCTTTGAGATAATCAATCTCAGCGTCAGACAAAACGATTGAAGGCCTGCTAACGCAGTTGTCACCCTGCCTTATGTATGAAAAAGGCTTCCATGATTTCGCGCTCAGTTTTATCTTTCGCTTTCTTGAGGAACTGTGTACGATGAAAATCAGGGGTACAACCACAGCGTTTGCAGTGCTCACCCAGGAATCCTCCAGTTTGATTGCGCACGTTCAAATTATGCTCCCTAGCTCTCTCGTTAAAACATCGGCCGGTCTGACCGATGTAGCGGCGACCACAACTCAGGGGAATGCTGTAGACGACATTAAAAACGCACATTGTAAACTTGTTCCGGTGTTGCGTGACGCAAACACGTCGCTTCTTACTGTTAGTCAAGGCACACAACTTTGAGAGTTTGCATGGAGCGGAAAAAACAACCTGGACGTTGTGTTTCCTTGCTATTCGTTTAACCCTTTGAGGGTCGAATTTTTTCGCAAAATCCAGTCCAAAAATGTGTAATTTTTTTATTGCTGAAATAAATTCTTCAGACGATTCTATTTAAGAAAAAAATTGTCTAAAATTTTTTTTCGTGACCGTAAAGTGACAAAAAAATCAGTTTTGTTGCTACATACATATGGTTTATTCGTAGTAAAATCAAGCAGAATCCTAAAAAAAAGAAGCTTCACAGTTTTTTATGAATAAAAATTATGCATTGTATTAAACATAGCTCACAAACATACAAAAATAAGCGTACCAGACTACGTTTCCGGTTAAAAACGCTCGTGCTCAAACACTAAAACTTTTCAGCGTGTGATAGTCTTTGAAGCATGGCTCCCCGCGCACGCGTTTCAGATGTCGCTCCTTGATCGTCATCGGAGTCTGAACTCGTCAAAACTCCTCGTCTGACGAACTGAAATCCAATGAATCAGATTCTGATCGGCAATTGGGGAATAGTCCGCATCGGAAGAATCGCTGCTCGACTCACCGGCAGCAGCGCAACCGACGCGCGCTTCCATAGCGTGAGCGAACTGCGTTAGTGAGCGCACGGAAGAAAACTCTATGGTTTTGCGCCCGTCCGGAAAGCAAAACGAGTGAAAAAGCTGCAGTAATACTTCGTCTTATCGCCAACAAGACGTAGTTAGTTTTTCCGAGAACCCAAAACAGGAAACGCAATCACGGCGGCGTCGTTTGTGTAATTTAGCGCCGCGCGGAAACAGATGTAATCGCGCGCCGGGGTGCAATAAATGAGAGAGTAACAGGCGGTCACCCTTTGAGAGATTAGAAACCAAACAGCCATCCGCTCTGCGGGCGCAAGAAGCGAAAACCACCCGAAGGACGAAACCGAAACGAGCCGGACCCCGTGCGCGCGTTCTGATGCGAGACTACAAGCCGCCGCGCCTCTTTGGAAAGAAAACAAAAAAAGACGGAGAGACATTGGCGCATTAAAAAAATTACACGAATTCCCGAAGCGTGGCAGCACATTCCAAGCAAGAGAAAAGGGAGAAGGCGCGCGTTTGAAACCAAACCGCGCCGCGGGCGCTCTCGGTTGCGCAAGCGATAGCCGGCGCGCGGCGCGCCATTTTGCGAAGCATAAAAAAAAGCAACAACGGAGAGACATCGGCGCATGAAAAAAATTCCACGTATTCCCGAAGCGTGGCAGCACATGCCAAGCAAGAGAAATCATCGAAAAAGGCGCGCACTTTAAACCAGCTGCACCGCGAACGCGCTCGGATGGGCAAGCGATAGGCGGCGCGCCGTTTTGGGAAGCGAAAAAAAAATACAACGGAGAGAGATCGGCGCATGAAAAAAATTCCACATATTCCCGAAGTGTTGAAGCACAGGCCAAACAAGAGAAATGATCGAAAAAGGCGCGCGTTTTAAAAATAAACGCTATGCCGTACATGTACGACGAAAACCCTTTGGTACCAGGAAGCTTCTGCCGTACATGTACGGCGAAAACCCTGAAGGGGTTAATATTGTGCGACACTTGGTGTATATATGGGATGACCTTAACCGGCATGTCCGCTTTGTTAGGCTTGTCGTTTGCTTTCGGACGTTTAATATTTTGCAGGAGGGACTCACAAACGGCAGTGATAAGTTCTGGGGGGTAACCCGCACGCTTTAGTCTCAGAACTTGGGCACAGAAATTTTCGGAAAGAGCATGACTGCAAGTCTTATTGAGGGCCGAGTTCAAGCAGTTCTTTGCGATATCACGCTTGACAAGCTTCGAGTGAGCGCTACTGTGCGGTAGTAAGGCTTTTTTCGATCTTGGGTTGTATAACCAACAGATATGATTAACAGAAAAACGCAACCTAACATCCAAAAACTGAAGCTCATTGTTTACAGGCCTTTCGAAAGTAAACTTAAGACCTTGCCCTTCATTCTGGAATACACTGACAACATTACTAATCACTGCATCAAGGTCAGAAACATCTTTCAAAAGGACCAAAAAATCGTCAACATACAATGCGCGGGTCTTGCAACTTTGCTTGGATGCGGCTTCCAACAACGGACAGAAAAATATCGCACAAGACTGGAGCGACCGCCGAACCTATACAGATTCCTTGTTTCTGTACGTAGAATTCGTTGTTGAACTCGACCACGGTAGAACCCAAATACAGTTCCAACAATGTTAAAAATTGTTCACAATTAACACCAGTGGCACTTGAAAACGCGAGCTCTCCATGATCATCGATCCTCTCGCGAATAGCCACGAACAATTCCTTATGCGGCACAGAGTAGTAGAGATCTTCTATGTCAATTGAAAACCCGTTGAAATTGCCACAGTTCAAACCTTGTAAAAGTTGGACGACATCAGATGACTTCCTAATGACGAACGGGTCGTCTTTCACCAGTACTCGTAGCTGCGTTTGTAGGTAGCCGCTAACCAGACGCTGCCAAGTCGCTTTTTCGGAAACAATGGCTCGAAACGGGGCCTCAGGTTTGTGCGTTTTTACCGTGAAAAATATTTCCAGGACTCCCTTCTCTTCTTTCTTCGCTCGTCCTCTGATGCTCTGAAGGTTGAGATCATCCAGGGCTCGGAGTGCGAGGCGTTTCTGTTTCCGAGGATCGAACGAAACCTGCCTGAAATTTTTCCTTATTGCCGACAAGGCCTTCTCCTGAAAGAGAGCGTTCGGCATTATGACGAATCCTCCTTCCTTGTCGGCCTCTAGAAGGCTAGAGGCCGACAAGGAAGCGACAGCGCCCGTGGCGTCTACTATGTGTCTTTGTCCGTGTGTTCTTTAGCGCTGCCCCAAACAAGTCCGTTTTTTTTTCTTTGTGCACTTTTATTAAAGTGCTAACAACCCCTTCGGTGACAAGCTAAGCCTCTTCGCGTCGTGAAGCGACGCTGGCTGCGTGCTGACGAGTGAATTAACCGCCGTTGCAATGAGCCGATACCGTTTCACCGAAGCGCGGTACCGCGACGTGGAGCCGATCATCCCTGGCTAGTTGCGTGCAGCGCGTCGCCTACTCGGGTCGCGGAGTCACTGCCGGGCTGCTTGCTTTATGCCGCATGCGCGCGTTTGTACGTTCTTCGTGCCTGCTTCACTCCGGACCGTGCACGGGTGCGGCGACTAGCCTCTTCGTTCAACGCGGCGAAAACAAGCATTTTCCAAGCAACGCGCACTTTACGTCTCCGCGATGCTCTCGCGGCCCTGCACGACGATGCGCGGCGCACTTCAGTTGTCACCTAGTCAGACACGCAGTATACGCTCGCTGTCAGTGCATCGACGTTTCTCGGTGCCCACGCGGCTCAATAACAGCGAGCTACTTTCGTTTCTACAAAGCGACGCGCAGTTTAAAGCGGTCTCACACGACGCGGCGGTGGCGAACTTGCGAACGGCAGCATGGCTCATGGCGCGCCCGTACCGCCGTCAATCCGCAGTGTACGGCGTACTTCACACGCGCAGCCGAGCAGATATCTACAGATGACTGTGATAAGGTTGTCGGCTATAAGTCATAATGGCACGTTCATCGACGGCCGCCACCTCGCCTTCGCTCTTTTCTGATGCTTATCCGCGAAGGCATCGCCGCACTCGCGCGGAAGTCGTAATCACCGATCGCCCGGTCTCTGCCGTTACCGAAAAGACGGACGACTTTTCGCGGCACATTCGACGAGTTTAGGGACGCAGTGAACCTTTCTGCGATGGAAAGTTATCGCGGTTATCACTTCTTGCATTTATGCCTTCTTGCGTTCCAAGGCATTGTTTGGTTCATCGCAGGTGGTCGTAGCTGCAGAGAACGGCGTCAGGAAAGTTACTGTGCGAAAGCTGACCGCAAGGCTTCATGCTGCCTACTATATTTTTCCCCCTCACTGCCATTCTACCACTGAAGAAACGCCTGGAAAGTGTGCGACGTCGCTCGCAGCGTCCGAAATCTGCGTGCGGTGCGGGGCACGCGCGAGCGCGCGCCCCTGTCACTCTTTAGAAGGCATGTTTTAACTTTTTTTCGCTTCGTATGCGCCATGTTTTTACCGCGACCGTGTCTGAAGTGTTCGTTGTAAAAGTAGGAGGCTTTGAAAAATGTTCGCTATATCTGGACGCAGCTTCAATGGTTAGCGTAGGAAAATCGTAAGTGCACCCAAATATGGTCGTTATAACCGATAGATCGTTATGTGTGGGATCGTTATAAGTGGGTTCGACTGTATATATATATATATGTATACATACATACAGTGCATGACGACGGCGACAGAGACGGCACAAATCAGCCGAGACTCTCCATATATAGTGGAACCTCGTTAATGCGTACCTGCCGGGAACGCCGCATAACTACGCACTAAACGGTAGTACGTATTAACCGCCAAGTAAAAATTTGCATCTCCTCGCGTACGCCATCGCCGCCAGAAAAGAAATACAGTGCCACAGCAAATATTGCCTAAAGTACCCATTGCAAAGCCTTTTCTTTCTTTTTGCCAAACTGGAGAAAAGATTCTGGTACTCTCGCACGACCGTCCGATAGTGCCGATAGCGCTCGGTGGCGACGCCAAGGAGCATTTCGGAACTATTACAGGGTCCAGTATACGCAGTGACCGACGTAGTGACAGAACAGACAGTGTCGGCTTTCCGTGATATATGTGTGAGCGTCTGTACCGCGATCTGCTACTAAACGAAAACTGACGCAGTTCCAGTGAAACGCGGTACGGCTGCGTGGAGCCGATCGTCTCCTGGCTAGTTGCGTGCAGCGTGTCGCCTTCTCGGCTCAAGCCGTCACTGCCGGGCCGCCGGGCCGCTTGCTGTACCGCACGTGCGCATTTGTCGTGGGAGTGCTCTTCGTACCCACTTCGCTCCAGACCGTGCACAGATGCGGCGATGAGCACAGATTAGCTTGTTCGGCTAACGCGGCGATGACGAACTTCCTGCAAGCGATGCGCACTCCGCGACGCTCTAGCGGTCCTGGCAGCGGACGGAAGCGCGTTTGGGTGGTCGCCCAATAAAAGCGTGCAGTATGGTTACAACAGCACTACGCTTGCTGAACCGTACGCGTGCGTTTAGCAGGATAGCGTCTATGCAAAGAGGTTTGTCGTCGCCCACGACTAGCAATGCTCAACTCCGCAACAGCAAGCTGCTTTCGTTTCCACAAAGCGGCGCGCGCTTGAACACGGCCCCGCACAACGAGGCGGCAGAGATCGGCAGCCCAGCGCGTTCAGGTTGTCGCCTATTAAAAGCGTGCAGTAGGCTTAAAGCAGTGCTGCACCGCACGCGTGCCCGAGCAGATATCTGAAGATGCTTATTGTGATAAGGTTGTTGGCGATAAGTCATGCTGGCGAGTGGCGCGTTCGTCGGTGGCCGCCACTTCACCTTCGTTCTTTCCCGATGCTTACCCGCAAAGGCGTCGCCGCAATCGCGCGGAAGTCGGAATCAGTGATCGGCCGATCTACGCACTTCTCGAAAAGACGGAAAACCTTTGGTGGCACATTGTGGCGTCCGGAAGTTCAGCGGCGCAGTAAAATTTTATGGCACAAAACGTTATCGCGGTACGCCGGGTGCGCACTAACCGGGAGGCGTAGGGCGAAGCACTACGGCTTAAGCAGTCAGCGAATGCATTAGGCTCCATGAGACTCGGTTGGGGATTCGTCGCAACTACATTTTAACCGTTAGTACGCTTAAAGCGGGTACGTATTAACGAGGTTGCACTGTAATTGCTATCGCAATAAAAAAAACACAAAGAAATAGGAGGCAGCACGAAGCCTCGTGCTCAGCTTTCGCACGGCTACCTTTTTTTTTTGACGCCTTTCGCTGCAGCTACGACCGTGGGCATCTGCAGGGGGTTGCAAAGGGGGAACTAGACCTCCCCGTCTCCCTTACCGTGATGCAACAGGGGTTTGCAGCCCCCTCCCCCCCCGCCAAGACAAAATTCTGCTGATGCCTACGGCTACGGCTGCCTACGATGAACCGAACAGTGCCTTGGATTGCAAGAAGCGATGACGATGATACCTTTTTGTCGCATAAAAGTTCAGTGCTGCGCTTCAGTGAAACGGCATCAGTTGATTGCAAAGGCAGTTTAATTCACTCGTGAGCGTACAATGGTTGTTGCTCCACAACTTGAAAAAGCTCAACTTGTCACCAGAGGTGTTGTTAGCAACCTTGATTGAAAATGCACAGAAAAAAAAAATGGCTTGGTCTCTAGGTGCATGTTTTTAAGGATGACAATGAGCTTCTGATAGAATGAGCATTTTTTGTGGCACTTTTGAGTTTGCTGTAAACGGGTTCAACTTCGGCTTCAGCTTTTTAGGAGCGAAGCTCCCTAGGCCCGCACTCCTCCGCGCTGTCGAAGCTCCCTTCTCTAAAGCATCGCTTTAGGATGCAGTGGCCGGTGATTTAAGAGGAAATGTTTAGGCCTTGAGCGGTTTAATTCTAGCGCACCAGAAATTCGAGGCTAAAAGAAATAAACTCTGTGCACAACTGGTTATAATGTTCATCTTCACTTTCACCACCTTTATCGTGGATTGCAGACGGGTAGCAGACGGTCTCCCCACCCGGCACCGGCGCAAAAGGACAATGAAACGCTGCGTGTGCTTGGCGTTCCGTCACCTCCGTCGAAGGTCCCTGCCGCATCACCGCTCGCACCCCTCCCCTACCTGTCTCCCTCTCCCTGCGCTGCACGCACCGCACACTCGCTCACTCAGTCGTTGTCGCCACCGAGTGCAGCAGATGCTCTCCCCACTTGCTCCCCACCCTGCCGCCTTCATGAAAGCCAGCAGCGAGATCAGTCGCATAGTTGTTTGCATCCCATTTCTAAGGAGCTTCGCTCTTCGTTTGTATTCGTACACGGAACAACTGCTGATATTTTATTAGTTCAAAATGCACAGGTTCATTGTTAGTGGTATGCAGATGAGGGTCCCAAAGTCAAGCGACTCCAGCGTAACCTTTAGTTGGCATGATCATTGAAATCATGAATTATGAAAGAAAGCGAAAATTATGCGATGTAAAAGTAAATAAATAGTGGTCATACTAATAGAAAAAAAACCTTCAGTGCAAGGAGTGCATAAGAATGAGTTATACGTGTAAATGAACGTACCATAAGATATAAATATAAATTTACCAACATTTTGAAAGCTAATGTTGTACACACTATCACATAAGAGGTCATTATCCCTGACAAACTAATTGTTCAAGATTAAATTTTTAAGTTCATGTTTGAATGCATGCAGTGGTGCTGATGATTCAAGTGTGTTGGGCAAGTTATTCTATAATTTAATCGCCAAGAAGGGGGATGTCATTTTGCCATAGTTGATGTTATATTTAGGTAACAGAAAGTTGTGGCTTTGCAAGCATTATTGCGTTCCTTGTGGACAACTGGTCTTAGAGACAGACGGTAAGCAGTGTCGTATTCTCCTTTTTTTTTTACGAATGCAGCGGAGTTGTCCGAGGGGCTCGTTCTCTCTATATGATTCACAGCTAATGAAACCGACAGACAAGGAAAGCATAGGGGATGTTATTGTGGTTTCTTAACTGATTTCTTAACTGGAACCCTCTTTCTTCCTGTTGGCATCACGAAGCACGAGATCTTTTTTACGAGCTCGCAACTGACCAATAATCCCTTGCATGCTACCTGAAGGCATTCAGTCTGCCAGAGCGAGACCCTCGCTATAATGAACGAAAGAAGGGAAATTTTTAAGGTCTCGTTTTTCTTCTGCTAGACGCAACATTAATTAGAACTAACAGAGAAGAAAGCCATGGAAAGTGTAGGGGATATTATTTGTAGCAATTATAATATAATAGTCAGCGCCACTAGTAGCCATACTCGCCGCCATGGCTGGGATCGGTGCTGACTAACACTCTTAGGTTTAAATGCACATATACAGTCAACGTCCGATTTTTTGGACTCTCTAGGGACCGCGAAATCGTCCGAAAAAACGAATTCATGCTTTTTTATTCCGCTCAAGCGGTGAAATTGCCACAGTCACGTTCGAAATAGCTTTAATGCCTCCAAGTACAATTATCAGGCATTTTGGTGCACACCCAAGCTCTCGCAAATACATTCGGTACCTGCCGTGAACCCCGCTTAACTACGTACGTGCCAACGGGCACTTTTGCATCTAGTGATGAGCGCCGCTGATAACAGCAAGGCGCGGAATAGATTACGGCTCTCTCGCATGGAGCGTTTGGAAACGATGACGCGGAACACAAAGACTGTGGCGGAAGAGTGGATGACTCGTCCGGCTTTCCCCGATGCGTGTGTGCATGTAAACGATGCACACACACATCGCCGGATCTCCGCCGATACGCAGCATTTGCTGCCCTGTGAAGCCGATCGTTTCTAGTTGTGTGCAGCACATCGCCAACTAAGCTGATGGCGTCACCATAGGCATGCATACAGGGGTGGCAGCGGGGCGGCTGCCCCCCCTAATCACCTAAAGCGGGGGGGGGGGATCTGCCCTGTACATTGACCCTTCTAGTCACCCAAGAGGGGCGGGGGTCGCAAAATCTGCCCCATCTATTGACTTAGTAGGGTGGGGGGCCGCTTCGATGAACCTTTGCCCCCCTCTGATAGGGAACCCTGTGCACGCCTATGGCCGTCACTGTACTGTTGCTGTATTGTATGCACGCATTTATCATGAAAGGGTTCGTGATCACACTTGGGCGCGGCAATGGTGAGCTGATTTTGTCCGTCAAGGCAACGCGTCTGTGCGGCGCACTTAGCGGTCTCGCACCAAGAGGCAGCAAGAATGGCGGCGCGGCGCGTTTGGGTTCTCGTCTATTAAATGCGTGCAGTACGCATGCAACTGCGCTAGGCCACATGCACTACCGAGCAGTTAACTGCAGATGCTTATCGTAAGGGTTGTCAGCGATTAAGCCGTACTGGCACATTTGCTAGCTGCTGCCATCACGCCTCCATGCATTTCTGCTGCTTATCCGTAAAGACATCGCCGCACAACGCCGTGATAGCGGCCCCTTTGAATTTCTGCTCTGCTTCACCCCATAACGCTTCGGCATTGCGGCAAAGCTGACTTTCAGACGCTGCTACTATCGCAAGCAGATCGACTCGCGAAAGTGCTGGTTCGAACCTACGAGATGATAGACGCGGCAGAGGTGGGGCTTCAAATAATGCCTTTTGGATCTGCAATTTGGGCAGAAAGTCCGAAAAATTGGACGCGGAATAGTTTCTGCGTCCGAAATTTCGGACGTTCAAATACATTGGCGTCTATGGGGCTGGTGACGGTGCCTCGAAAGTGTCCGAATTTTCGAGCTTGTCCGGACAATCGGGCGTCCGAAAAATCGGCAGTTGACTGTATACCCCATGAAGTAGACGGGAGGATGACCGCTGCCGTAGCTCAGTGGTAAAGCATTGGACACGTTATTCGAAGGTTGCAGGTTCGGTCCATGTCGGCGGCAAGTTATCTTTTCGTCCACTTTACTTTCTTCACATTTACATTATAATTGCTACAAATAACATCCCCTATACTTTGCTTGGCTTTCTTGTCTGTTAGTTCTAATTAGGGTTAACATCAAGGTAAACAAGGTGAAAAAGACAATAGATTAACATTTTTAAAGGTAACAGAAAGCTCAAACAAAACTAGGGCAGTGATAAATTATCGTAAACACAGTCGGGAGTAAAAATCATGATTATCAGATAGAGAAACGTGTTCTTCCGGTAACAAGTTCTAATCTCATACAGTTTGTGGGAAAAGAATGACTTGGAAAACGGCTTTTACTGTTACAACTGTATGTGCGAACCTTCTTGGGGTGGTTGTGCGGAGTCTCCTTCCTTGTGTAGTATAATGTGGGCATTTTTCGAGCTCACTGGAACTGCCTTTGGCACTGAGTGCAGAGTGTAGCAATTTCTTCCGAATAACTTCTCTTTTATTTTTAATCAAATCAACTGTTATTCAGTTATCTTGGCTACTTTTCTGTGAGGCATATTGCGCATGGCCTTTCTAACCTTGTCGGTAGTTACATATGAAACTTCCATACCTACCTTGTCAATACTTCCGCTTGAGGGTGGATGACCTATTTTCAAACTATATAATTCAGTGCAGAATTCCTTTGCCACCCAAACTATGTCATTGAAGTTGTTGATAATATTTCCCTGCTTGTCCTTTAGAGCATGCATTTTATTCCTTCCTAGACAGAGTCTCTTTTTCGCTGTTTTGATGCTGGTGCCTTTTTTGACTGCTGCTTCTGTCGCTGTGACGTTGTAGTTCCTTATGTCACTGACTTTCTTCTTGTTGATGAGCTTTATCAGCTCAGTGAACTCTATTTTCATTCTTGAGTTGGTCTCCTTCATGCTTTCCCATCTCTTTGTTAAGTCTTTTGTTGATCGGGAGAGCTTGTCTACTCCTTGCCTTGACCTCCAACTTCGATAGCTGCTTCAGAGATCAGTCTAGTTACTGTTTCGTTCATTCCCTCTCTGTCAGTATTTTTGTCTTGTCCTAAAGCTGCATATTTGTTCTCGATTGCAATCCTAAACTCTTCTCATTTTATTCTCGCTGTCTAGGTTGGGTTGTCTTTTGGTAGCGAATCCTGTAGAGATCTCCAATTAAATGCTATCCTCGCCCTTACTAGCCTATGGTCACTGCACTTTACCTTGCTTATAGCATCAACACCCTCTACTATGCCTGGGTTAGTAATGAATAAATTTGACGCAGGTAGTTGCTTCCAGAAAAATAGAAGACTTGGTGAAGGCCATTTCAGTCTGTTGCTGCTTGGATGAAGGAAGAGGCTTGCAAAGCTGTAATAAATAAAATACATGCAGCCTGTTGACGGAAAGCACAGGTGGTATGATTTTTCATTATCAAAAAGGCATTTTTAAGACTGGTTTAGTTGAGCTTGCGAGGTGGGAATGCTACAGAGCATGCCTGTATGTGCAAGGAAAATGACCGGCTATGATGGTAAGCTGTGTTTTCAATATATGTGAAAGCTGCTTAATTTGCTATTTGCTTGTCCTTGCAGCAAGCTATCTGTTGCAAGCTTTGTCACACCTAGTTGAACATTGGCTTTCTTACCTGTAGTTGGAACAACGCAAAATGGAACGCGGACAAGTAGACACTGCTGGTCCTGTGTCTGCTTGTCCGTGTTTCATATTGTGCTGTCTTAAACTATGGACACGTACCAGCTGGCTCGCATTCAGACACTATTAAGCTTTCTTATGTCACTAACAGTCACAAATATAAATGTGATTGCCTGCCGACAAAGTGGCAAAACTAGCCAAACTGCACGCAACAATGGCATGTTGATTGAGGATAAAGGAAAAAAATGACAATACAGTCTGGTCTTGGTTTCTTGTGTGTGGAACACTTCTTAAAAGGGTACTGACACGAAAATTTTAAGTTGTGCGTCAAATGAAAGGCCAAGCCCTCAAGAGCCTCGAGAAGGTTGTGCTAAGCACCCAGAAAAAGTAATTACAGTATGTTTTTAAAGCTAGTTTCGGTTCCTACTGTACCCTGAAGTCACAACACGGTGTAGCAGGCGTTGATGCCGGTGACGGCGATAATTTTTATTTGTGTGCGCATACCAATTCGTATGCAGAGGCGCACGGCGCATACGCAGCCAACATGCCTCACGTCACCTCCGGCATGCCGCAGGAGATACGCAGCCCTTTGTGTTGTCGCTTTTGAAGCCTGTTTTTCTTGGAAAATAAAGTAGTTCTTGTCCCAAGCTTCGAGGAGTGTGGGTGTCTTCTTTTTGCTCCTCCATGGGGCGAGTACGCTACAAAGTGGTGACCCGGACGTTTGGAAAAGCAGCAGCCATGTCAGACGAGGAAGGCACTTCAAGCTCAACCACAACCAACGCCTGCGAGTTAAAGCTTCCTCATTTCTGGCCCAAAAACCCCAGGGTGTGGTTCAGCCAAGTCGAGGCCCGCTTCCAGCTTCGACGCATCACATCGCAGGAGTCGAAATACGTCCACGTTGTTGCAGCACTGCCACCTGACATCGCTGACGCCGTAGATGATGTGCTCGCCTCCACTCCATTGGAGAAGGCCTACGACGAGCTAAAAAGCACTGTCCTGAAACATCTTGAGGTGTCCGAACAGAGCAGGCTGCAACAACTCCTGTCTCATGAAGAGCTCGGTGACCGGCGTCCCTCGCAACTACTCTACCGAATGCGTCAGCTGCTGGGCCAACAAGCATCAGAGGAGCATCAACTGCCATTGCTTCACGACATCAGGGTCAGCAGCGACACCAGAGGGACCGAGGAAACCAGGAGGCGTGTCTGGTCATTTTGGCAGTGGCGGCAGCGACAGATGGACGGCAAATTTAAAGCTCCGCTTCTGTGTTTTACGGGTTGGTGTGTTCTATCGATATTTCTTTTATGTACCTGCTGCCGCTGCCAAACCTGCTAGAGTTGTGAATATTTTTAGTGCCTGTTTAAATGTCGCGGTGTTGTGTGTGCCGTTCAGCCGTACCCGATAATGGCTTGTACATGACTTGTTGTGAGTGTAAATTCAAGTTTCATTTTGGCACTTGCTCCGGTATAGCTGAAGAAGCTTTCGCTGGAAAGCGCGATGGCTCTAAGAAATCATGGAAATGCGAATCATGTCGGGGGGTGGGGCAGGAGACAGATTCTGAAACCACCCGTAAAACGCCACCCACTGAATTGTCTACTCGACTTATGTCAATCGAAGCGAAGCTTGATGCCCTTTTGGTCTTGCCAACGAGACTGGTGGAGCTGGAATCGTCTGTTCAACATCTTTCTGACAAATTCGATGAATTCCAGAAGAGGCTACAGGCACAAGAAAATGCTACCTCGCAGTTATCGAACAGAGTCGACAAGCTTGAACGCACTGATCCGAGCAATGAATTGGCCCAGATCAAACTGGATCTCGACAACCTCGAATGCCGTAGTCGTAGGTTAAATATTGAAATACACAGTGTTCCTGAATGCCAGAAGGAAGACCTAATGATGAAGGTGAACGAAATAGCGGCTCAAATTAAGCTCCCACTCTTGAACAAGAGTGACGTTGCTGCAATACACAGACTTCCGGCTAAACCAGGCAAAACACGTGGCATCATTATACGCTTTGCACGCCAAGAACTTCGCAACACCTGGCTTGCAAATAAGAAGCAACTAAAGGACGACGGGCACGTTTTTTTCTGTGAGAATATGACACTGCTATCACGCGCTGTGCTATCAAAGGCAAAGGAGTGGGCCCAGACTTCAGGATACGCTTATGTATGGCACTCATATGGAAAGGTTCTGGTACGCAGAAAGAGCAGTGACCGTGCTGTGGTCATACGCAGTGAGGATGACCTTGCCACTCTTGAGGCCTTGAAGTGATAGCAATAGGGGTATCGGGTTCATTAAACCGAGATGGCGACCCTGCAATTTCACTTTTCTCGTGATGTCGCAACTTTAAAGCACCAGTGTCCTCTTTCTATTTTCCATCTGAATATAAGGAGCTTAAAAAACAAGTTTGATGATGTTAATTTATATCTGTTGGATTTGAAACACCGCTTTGATATACTTTGCTTCAGTGAAACATGGCTTACATCAGAGGACGAATCTGTTTTAATTTCTGGATATGACTGTGTGTCTGCACATCGAATGAAGAAGCGTGGTGGCGGCATTGCTATTTATGTACATTCTGATTTGTCGTATACTACAATTCCTGATCTTAAAGTTGTTAATGAATCCTATGAATGTATTTGTATTCAGTGCATGAAAACATTGATCGCACTTGTCTATCGTCCACCTTCAGGGTCACTCAGCATGTTTTTGGAATTTACTGAAAAATTATTTGAAGTAAGCACTCAACTCAAACTTGAAACAACCTTAATAGGCGACTTTAACATAGACGCTTGTCTGACCAATCTTGATTTTAAGCGCTTTCAAGAAATTTTTGAATCATACGGGTGCTCAAATGTCATTGACGGGCCCACACGCATTACACCTACAACACAGACAACGATTGACCTCTGTGTAACAAGTTTTCCTACGGAACATACCAGAGCAGGCGTCCTGATGTGTGATCTTAGCGATCACTTACCGATATATTGTCACGTGGTCGTGACGTTGACGAAGGCAGCACTCAGCACGTCAGAGATGAAACTCTTTATTTGGCCGAACTTGTGGCCGGGAAACTGAAAAGCAATACACTGATAGCGGCGAATAGAACGTCGACCGTCGATCAACTGACAAGCAGTCAAGCGCGTCGGCTTTTATACAGGCGCCATCGAACTTTCCAGCGATATCGCTGGTGGCGGCGTTATCTCTCGACAAAGCTGGAACATTCTCGTGCGGCGCGCAATCTTAACAGATTGTTCCAAAACAATCGCGAAGCTTCCTACACATCACGGCGAGGCCTGCGCAGCGCGTTGCCCACAGTCTTTGTGGGTGAAGCTTACACTCATGAAATATAAGACTCGCGGCAATGCCCCCCTCTGAAAAAGCATCGTCCCAATGCTTAAAAACAGGACATGAATACATGCAATACTAAAGAAAACTAATAAAGAAAGCAAACATTAGAGTCCTCAGGTGCGCTAACGAGCATAGTACGGTTTAAGGCGCACCACATGCACGACCTCGGGTCGAGCTTGGCGCCTCTGGGAGTTCGTGATGCCGTCGGGGACAACCTCGTAGTCTAGTGCGCCGAGACGTCGAAGTACCCTGTACGGTCCGAAGTATCGACGAAGAAGCTTCTCGCTCAGTCCGCGTTGTCGTATTGGCGTCCAGACCCAGACACGGTCGCCGGGCTGGTACTCGACGAAGCGTCGTCGAAGATTGTAGCGACGGCTGTCGGTGTGCGCAGGCGGGCCAGCTGTCGAGCTTCTTTGGCACGTTGTAAGTAAGCGGCGGCGTCGACATTTTCTTCGTCGGTGACGTTGGGTAACATGGCGTCGAGCGTCGTCGCCGGGCTCCTTCCGTAGACCAACTTGTACGGCGTCATCTGCGTCGTTTCTTGGACGGCCGTGTTGTAAGCGAAGGTCACGTACGGAAGGACGGCGTCCCACGTCTTGTGCTCAATGTCGACGTACATGGCGAGCATGTCGGCGATGGTCTTATTTAGACGCTCGGTGAGGCCATTGGTCTGCGGGTGGTATGCGGTGGTGCGGCGGTGGCTCGTCTCGCTGTACTTCAAGATCGCCTGAGTTAGGTCCGCAGTAAAGGCGGTACCTCTGTCTGTGATAAGGACCTCTGGGGCGCCATGACGCAAGACGATGTTCTCCACGAAGAACTTGGCTACCTTGGAGGCACTGCCTTTGGGCAAGGCCTTTGTCTCGGCGTAGCGGGTGAGGTAGTCAGTCGCTACGACAATCCACTTGTTGCCGGAAGCCGACGTCGGGAACGGCCCCAGTAGGTCCATCCCGATTTGCTGGAACGGCCGGTGCGGTGGTTCGATTGGCTGCAGAAGTCCCGCTGGCTTAGTCGGCGGTGTCTTCCGTCGCTGGCAATCTCGGCAAGTCTTGACGTAGTGGGCGACGTCGGCAGCAAGGCGTGGCCAGTTGTATTTTTCCTGTATTCTGGCGAGCGTGCGGGAAACACTCAGCTGTTCAGCCGTCGGGTCGTCGTGTAGGGCCTGGAGGACTTCTGGTCGCAATGATGAGGGCACGGCGAGAAGGTAGTCGGTTCGAAGTGGCGAGAAGTTCTTCAGGAGAACGCCGTTCCGTAAGAAAAAGGACGGCAGTCCTCGCCTGAATACCTTCGGAACAACGGCGGTCTTGCACTCGAGGTACTCCATAAGGCCCCCCAGTTCCGCGTTGGCTCGTTGCCTTTCGGCGAAGTCGTCGGCACTTATAGTTCCGAGGAAGCAGTCATCGTCGTCGTCTTGCGGCGGTGCCCTTTCTGTTGTGGAATAGTTGGCTTCTGCCTTGGATAGTGACCGGCTAGCATAACTGATAAACCTTTCAAGCCCGTCAGTCTTTTGCACAAGGACGGCACCGAGTCCTACGCTGCTTGCGTCGGTGTGTATTTCCGTATCGGCGCAATCGTCGAAATGCGCAAGTATGGGTGGCGTCTGCAGGCGTCGTTTAAGTTCTTGAAAGGCTTGCACTTGCGCCGTTTCCCACCTGAATTCCACGTTATTCTTCGTGAGAAGCGTCAGTGGTTCGGCGATACGTGAAAAGTTTTTGACGAAGCGTCTGTAATAGGCGCATAAGCCGAGAAATCGGCGCACGGCCTTCTTGTCGGTGGGTGGCGCGAAGTCGGCGATGGCAGCTGTTTTCCGCGGGTCTGGGCGCACTCCAGACTTGCTGATCACATGACCCAGAAACAAGAGCTCGTCGTACGCGAATTGGCACTTTTCTGGCTTCAGGGTCAGTCCAGAGGCCTTGATTGCTTGAAGTACTGCCTCAAGCCGCCGGAGATGCTCGTCGAAGGTCGAGGAAAACACGATGACGTCGTCCAAATACACAAGGCACGTCTGCCACTTCAATCCGGCCAGTACGGTGTCCATGACACGCTGGAACGTCGCAGGTGCCGAGCAAAGACCGAAAGGCATGACCTTGAACACAAAGAGGCCGTCGGGTGTTATAAAGGCAGTCTTTTCTCGGTCTCTCTCGTCGACTTCGATTTGCCAGTAGCCGGTCTTGAGGTCCATCGACGAAAAGTACGTCGCGTTGTGAAGTCGATCCAGGGTGTCGTCTACTCGTGGGACGGGGTACACGTCCTTCTTCGTGATTTTGTTCAGGCGCCGATAACGCAGAAGCGCAGTGTCCCGTGCTTCTTCTTCACTAACACCACGGGTGACGCCCACGGACTCTTGGATGGCTGGATGATGTTGTCACGTAGCATCTCGTCGACTTGTTTCTTTATCGCGTCGCGCTCTCGAGTCGAAACTCTGTAGGGGCTCTGACGGAGGAGCCTCGCACTTTCCTCCGTTATAATTCGGTGTTTCGCCATCGGACTTTGTCGAATTCGTGATAACGACGAGAAGCAGTCCTTGTATTGCAGGAGCAGGGTTTTCAGCTGGTCTTGCTTGACCTTCGGGAGGCTCCGGTTGACGTTGAAATCTGGTTCGGGACCTCGATTCGTTGAAGCAGATTCGGCAGCATCGAAGAGGGCGAAAGCATTGCTGGCGGCCACACATTCGTCGATGTAGGCGACCGTCGTACCAATGTTGAGGTGCCTATATTCGTGGCTGAAATTTGTCAGCACTACCTTTGCTTTACTGTCACGCAGTTCGGCTATACCTCTTGCGACGCAAATTTGACGATTCAAGAGTAGTTGCTGATCGCCCTCGATGACGCCTTCAATGTTCGCAGGTTTTTCGGTGCCAACGGAAATAATGACGCTGGAGCGCGGCGGGACGGTCACCTGCTCTTCTATCACGTTCAATGCATGGTTCCCTGGCGTCGCGTGGGGCGGGAGCGCTTTGTCTGAGGTTAGCGTTATCGACTCAAACCTCAGGTCGATGACGGCGCCGTGGCCACTTAGGAAGTCCATTCCAAGTATCACATCCCTAGAGCAATTTTGTAGGATTACAAAGCTCGCAGGATAAGTCCGGTTATTGATGGTGACTCTCGCCGTGCAGACACCAATCGGCGTTATCAGGTGGCCTCCAGCTGTCCGGATTTCGGGTCCACTCCAAGCGGTCTTTACTTTCTTCAGCTTGGTGGCGAACGGTCCACTGAAGACAGAATAGTCGGCTCCGGTGTCGACGAGAGCTGTGACGCTGTGGCCGTCGATAAGAACGTCGAGGTCGCTAGTTCGTCGTCTCGCGTTGCAGTTAGGTCGTGGCGTGGGGTCACGGCTGCGTCGGTGTGTTCCGCTGCTTCCATTTTGCGTCGTCGGGTCTTCTTCAGTCCGCGAGATTTCGTCGTCAGGGGTCTGTCTGGTTCGCGTCGTGTTCTGAAGGTTTCGTCGCGGCGTCGTCGTCGGCGGCGGAGGATCTTCGGTAGTTCGTCGTACAGCAACCGCACCTCCATCGGTTGCTGCCCTTAGTTTTCCGGATACGGGCTAGGTGACCGGCCCCGGTTTGGGCCAATGTACGGCCGGCGGTGCGGTGACATGTAACGGCCGGGCGACGGCGAGCGGGAAGGTCGTCGTTCTTGCCACTGTGTTCCGGTGAGGTAGTCGTTGATGTCGCGCGGCCGTTCGCCTGGCTGCGGGCGCAGCGTGTTGATAGCAAATCCGCGTAGTCCCATCTGTCGGTACTGGCAGCGGCGGTACGTGTGGCCGGCCTCTCCGCAGTGGTAGCAGAGCGGGCGGTTGTCGGGGGCACGCCAGACATTGGTCTTCCTCGGGGTGTTGCGCTGGCCGACAGGTGGTCGGTAGGGCGTCGGTGGCGGCGGCGGCGTCTGGCGACGGCACTGCGGCAGTGTGGTGTCTTGGCGGGGGCGTGGTGTCTTGGCGGGGGCGTGGAGGAGGAGCATGACGGCGGGCTGCAGCAGCATAGCTAATAGCTTGCGGCTGCGGCTCTGCTAGCTGAGGCGCGCCGAGTGAATGCTGGATCTCCTGGTGCACGACGTCGGCGATGGACTCTACTTGAGGTTGCGACGGAGGTAGAATTTTTCGCAACTCCTCTTGCACGATTGCTCGAATCGTCTCACGCAGGTCGGCGGGTCTTAGGGCTTGAACGTCGGCGTAGCTTGTAGCCGAGAAGCTGCGGTTGTATTGCCGCGTTTGCATCTCAAGCGCTTTCTCGATTGTGGAAGCCTCCGATGCAAATTCAGCGACCGTCTTCGGCGGGTTCCTTATCAATCCAGCGAAGAGTTCCTGTTTGACACCCCGCATGAGGAACCTCACTTTCTTCTCTTCGGGCATACTTGGGTCGGCGTGTCGAAACAGGCGATTCATCTCTTCCGTGTAGATGGCAATATTTTCGTTGGACAGCTGCACACGGGTCTCCAGCATAGCCGCGGCCCGTTCCTTGCGGACCACGCTCGTGAACGTGCTTAGGAACGTCGTCCGAAAGAGATCCCATGTTTGTAGGGTGGATTCTCGGTTCTCGAACCACGTCCTCGCGGCGTCTTCTAGGTAGAAGTATACGTGGCGCAGCTTGTCCTCGCAGTTCCAATTATTAAATGTTGCGACCCTTTGGAAGGTCTCGAGCCAAGTCTCGGGGTCTTCACATGGCGAACCACGGAACGTCGGCGGCTCCCTGGGTGGCTGCATCACGATCGCCGTATGGGGCACTGCGTCAGTCATCGTCTCGGCGGTCGATGTGACGGTCTTCGGCTGCCTGGCGTTTTCGGGAAGGAACCCGTACTCTGGTTGTAGTCCCTTCTGCCGGCGGCTGGTTCGAGGATCCGGTTTGTCCTTAGAGTCGTCTTCTTTGCGGCTTGGGCTTGGGTCAGCGCTCCGCGGTGGCGTCCGGATCATGAAGCAGCACCTCCACCAGATGTCACGTGGTCGTGACGTTGACGAAGGCAGCACTCAGCACGTCAGAGATGAAACTCTTTATTTGGCCGAACTTGTGGCCGGGAAACTGAAAAGCAATACACTGATAGCGGCGAATAGAGCGTCGACCGTCAATCAACTGACAAGCAGTCAAGCGCGTCAGCTTTTATACAGGCGCTATCGAACTTTCCAGCGATATCGCTGGTGGCGGCATTATCTCTCGACAAAGCTGGAACATTCTCGTGTGGCGCGCAATCTTAACAGATTGTTCCAAAACAATCGCGAAGCTTCCTACACATCACGGCGAGGCCTGCGCAGCGCGTTGCCCACAGTCTTTGTGGGTGAAGCTTACACTCATGAAATATAAGACTCGCGGCAATATTGTCTATTGCCTGCTAAAGCGCCTTGCCAAAGAACACACGAAAACTACAAAAGGGTGTATTCCGAACAAAGCGTAAAAAAATTCGTAGAATTGATCTCTTCCTATCAGTAGGACGAAGTTATTGCAAATACCGACGCAAACTCAGCTTACGATGCTTTTATATCCACCTTTGCGCTCTTATATGACAGATGCTTCCCCCTTGTGAAGCTCAAAAAACACAAGAAAAAAAGAATTAAATCACGCAACAGGCTCTTTCAAACTTTTCTAAAAACTAGAAGCGAAGATGATTTCCGGGTGTTCAAATCTGCACGAAATAAACTAAACTCTGATATTAAACGCGCCAAACAAGAATAATATATGAAAAAGTTCACTGCTCTATCGGGAAATTCAAATCTCATGTGGAAGGCGATCAATGAGGTAATGAATAGAGTTCCTATAACAAATAAAGTTAAACTTCAACAAAGCGGGCTATCAGATGTTCAGATTGCAAATGCATTCAATGCTCATTTTACAGATGTTGGTTCATCTTCACAACCCAATGTATCGGTCACTCCATCGGAATATATATCAAATCGGTGTTCTTCTACCCTGTTCTTGGTGGCCACTGATGAGTGGGAGGTCCAGAACATAATCTCATCTTTAAAAGACAGTTGTGCTGCTGGTGCTGATGATGTAAACGCTGAAAGCCGTTAGCGAATATATAAGCATACCTGTTGCACATATCTGTAATTTAATTCTTTCGACTGGCGTGTTTCCGGATAAAATGAAGCTGGCCCGAGTGACCGTTATTCATAAAGGTGGCCCAGTTAACGATATGAATAACTATAGGCCAATCTCCGTACTATCTGTTTTCGTGAAAATTGCCGAACACGTTATAAACAAACGATTGGGGGGCTTTTTAAACACAAACAAAATAATTGCACAAGAGCAATATGGTTTCTGCAAAAATAAATCTTCAGAAACAGTTTTGCTTGAAATAAAAGAACAAATTCTTGACAACATTGAAAACCGAATGCTAACCCTTGGTATATTTCTTGATTTTAGAAAGGCTTCGATTGCGTGCAACGTAACGTTCTCTTCAAAAAACTGCCTCACTATGGTATTCGTGGCGTCGCATTATCTTTAATAAAAAGTTATCTAACGTCAAGAACACAGTACACTATGATAAATGGTGTCACTTCTGAAATTCAGTCTATTAAATACGGCGTACCCCAAGGCTCAGTTTTAGGACCTGTTCTATTTTTGTTGTACATCAACGATATTGTTCAGGTACAGGGCTACTCTAACATTATACTATATGCTGATGACACCAACGTGTTCTTCTCAGGAAGGGAATTGCTCAATATTTTTGAACAAGCCAACACATGGCTACAAAGATTAAATGTGTGGCTTAATGCAAATAAACTTCAATTAAATGTAAGCAAAACAAAATACTTGATCTTTAAATCAAAAGGAATGAACACGCCTTCTCAACCTCAGTTACAATTTCAAAAAATAAATATTGAACAGTCAAGCACAGCCAAATTCCTGGGAGTTATATTCCATGAGAATATGTCCTGGTCACCACATATTGATTCTCTCAAAACTAGTATTGCCCGCGCTGTAGGTGCCCTAAACAGGTTGCGATATTTGCTACGAACAAGCGTGAAACACCATATTTATAACACATTAGTACATTCCCGTTTAACGTACTGTCTTCTAGTTTGGTCGACCACTACTCAGTATAATTTAGGATCACTTCAAACACTTCAAAACCGCGCACTGCGTGCAATTGAAAACTTAGGACATATGACACAGGTTGAAAGCGCAAAAGACGAAGACAGAGAAGAGGCTTGACACACACGAGCGCTGACTTACAACAGTATTTTATTCGGAACCAGGCAACCACATATATAGCACAGATGCACAGATATATAGCACAGATGCTATATACCCCCAAATAAAATACTGTTGTAAGTCAGCGCTCGTGTGTGTCAAGCCTCTTCTCTGTCTTCGTCTTTTGCGCTTTCAACCTGTGTCATGCCAAATCAACAAGCCCAAACAGCTACCCTAGTTAGGACATATGGTCAGCACCGAAACGTACTATTGCAAATATAAAATATTTACAGTGTCCAAGCTCCATACATATAAGCTATTTCTTGAGATTATGCGGCAATTTCAGAGCGATAAACATACCTTCCAGAGTAAGTACTCTGTAAAAACGACAGGCTATACTTTCAGAAATAGTTTTATATTTATACCACGTAGTAGAACAAATTACGGTGAACAAAAGCTTGCGGTGCGAATTCCTAACCTCCTCAACGAATATGCCTTAACCACAGATCTCCTAAATTCTGGAATTACTAAGCAAGCATTTCAAAAAACGATAAGAGAATTAATATTCTCAGAGGACTGAAACCAAAGTTATTCTGTGAGCACTATGATTCTGCATCAGTGTATAGTTTTTTTTGTTTGTTTTTCCTTTTTTTCTTTTTTTTTTTCGCATGTGGCTCATGAGCCCCATCAGGTTGTTCTTGGTTGCCGATCATTTTTTGCGCGAGAGTTACACGTGCATCATCTGTTATATTTGTGTTTCTACCTTTTAGTGCTGAGTACCTGTCAAACTGATAACATTGATGTTTTTCTTCTTTTCGATTATTGCCTTTGATTTTGACGAATTGTGCATTTTATCTGTGTAAACAAGTGTAATGATTGATTTTTATGTATGCTTTTATGTTCCAAAATGTCGTCTTTCTGCTTCTGCTGCTGCTGTATGGGTGGCACGGCCCAGTCAGGCAATGTTTGCCTTTAGCCGTGTCCCCTTGGACAATTCACTGTTGTTCTAAATAAACTAATAAAGAAAGAAAGAAAGAGTTGTTTTTGCAGAAACTGCCACAGTCAACACGAATGATACTCGCTGGCTCGGACGACGTGACTCTCGAGCGTCTGGCTCAACTCGCCGACCGCATCACCGACTGCACTGAGCCATCAAAAATGTCTATCGCTGCAGCGGGAAGGTCCGAACATGCAGATCGGTTAGGCATCGTTCGCCGTCCAATACTCGAAGCCCGCAGCACCGCGGCCACTCAAGCGAGGCAGAGCAGAGCGTCTGCTGGTACTACCGCCGTTTCAGAGAGCAAGCCACTCCCTGCACCCAACCATGCTCGTGGACGGGAAATGCGCCGGCCAGTCGCGAACGGCGGAATGCGACACGGGCCATCGCTCAAGCCGCCTCTTCTTCGTTGTCGACCGCATCACTGGCACTCGCCTCCTTGTCGATACCGGAGCTGAGCTATCTATCCTACCAGCAACAGCTCAACATCGCCGAGGCGGCAAGTCCATTTCCAGCCTAATTGCAGTCAATAATACTGCTATTGCATCATATGGAGTTCAGTCAATGACGATAGACATCGGACTCAGGCGCACATACCGATGGCTCTTCGTTGTGGCTGACGTCAGAATGGCCATCCTGGGAGCGCACTGTCTGAGCCACTTCAATCTTGACGTTAGCGTTCGCGATCGTCGTCTCAAGGATAACGTCACTTCGCTCGCTGTTGTCGGACTGAAGTCTGACCTGTCCTCATGCGGCATTTGCACTTTCAACCCAGAGTCAAACTTTGAAAAGATTCTGGCTGAATTCCCTGAAATCACCAAACCTCGGAACACCGAACTGCCAATCAAACACAAGGTGACGCATCACATTGTCACCACCGGACCGCCCGTCACCGCTAGACCTAGGAGACTTGTGGGTCAAAGACACGAAGTCGCCCGCCGTGGGTTCGACCACATGCTCCAGCTCGGCGTTATTCGACCTTCTTCCAGCAACTGGTCTTTCGTGCTGCACATGGTGCCAAAACAAGAGCCTGGTGACTGGTGGCTTTGTGGTGATTATAGGGCACTCAGTGCTGTGACGACGGCAGACCAATATCCTCTTCCTCACATCCATGATTTCAGCGCTCACCTCGTGGGAATGACCATCTTCACTAAGCTGGACCTGATGGCCGCTTATCACCAGATTCCAGTAGAACCAAGCGACATCCCAAAGACGGCTTTGACAACGCCTTTTGGCCTCTTTGAATTTGTTCGTATGCCGTACGGACTGAAGAATGCGACACAAACGTTCCAGCGTTTTATGAATGAGGTCACCCGCGGACGGCTCTTTGTCTTCGTCTACTGAGACGACATTTTGGTCGCCAGCAAAACACCGGAAGAGCACGAAAATCACCTGCGGCTCCTCTTCAAGCGTCTTGACGAGCACGGTCTGGTTTTGGAGCCCCAAAAGTGCATTTTTGGTGTTGAAGCACTAGATTTCCTAGGCCATCGAATCACCCCGCAAGGCATCTTGCCACTCGAATCATGGGTACAAGCAGTTAGAGAATTTCCTACACCTACCTCTTTCCGCAAGTTGCGCGAGTTTCTCGGGCTGATCAACTTCCATAGGCGCTTCATCCCATCCTGTGCACACATTCTACAGCCGCTAACTGACTTGCTGCGCGGGGATGCCAAGAAAACGCCGGAGTTTCACTGGTCAGCGGAGCACGAAAAAGCCTTCCAGGACACCAAAACTCAGCTTGCCTCCGCAACACTTCTGATGCACCCGCTTTCCGACTTGCCAGCACGACTCATGGTTGACGCTTCAACGACAGCAGTGGGAGCAGTGTTGCAACAGTACGACGGCAAGGACTGGAAACCGATAGGTTTCTTTTCGAAACGGCTGAAACCGGCGGAAGTGCGCTACAGCACCTTTGGAAGAGAGATGCTGGCCATTTATTGCTCCGTAAAGCATTTCCGTTTCTTCCTAGAAGGTCGCACTTTCCACATTTTAACGGACCACAAGCCGCTGACATATGCGTTCAAGAACAACAGTTCCTCATATTCGGAAAGAGAACTGCGCCAACTTTGTTTCATTTCCGAATTTTCCACGGACATCCGCTACATAGCGGGGATCGAAAATCAAGCAGCCGACGCACTCTCCCGCATCGACACTGTTTCAGCGTCCGTTGACTTTAAGACATTAGCCGCCGCCCCGCGGAAAGACCCAGAGCTAACCGAGATGCAGCAGAATCCACTGTCACTGGTGCTCGAAGAGATCCCACTACCATACACAACGACTATGGTCACATGCGACACATCGCAGAAATCTCCAAGACCCTTCGTCGCTGTCCAGTTTCGGCGTGCAGTGTTTGACAGCCTTCGCGACCTCAGCCACCCAGGAATCCGCGTGACGCATAGGCTCGTCACCGACCGCTTTGTGTCACCAGGCATTAACGCCGACATTCGACGCTGGGCGAAGACGTGCCGAACATGTCAAGCAGTCAAGGTGACTCGGCACACGCGCACAGCACTCCAAGCATTTCAGCCACCAGAGTGTCGTTTCATCTACGTGCACTTGGACTTAGTAGGACCTCTTCCGCCTTCCCAGGGTTACAGATACCTGCTCACATGTGTCGACCGATACTCACGGTGGCCTGAGGTGACGCCGATTCTGGACATTGCAGCCGGGACCGTCGCACAGGCGTTTGTGGCCACATGGGTTTCACGCTATGGCTGCCCATTGCGCATAACAACTGACCGTGGATGACGATTCCAGAGCAACCTATTCTCTGCGCTGGCAAGACTTCTGGGAACACGGTTCCAGTACACCACGGCTTACCACCCAGCGATCAATGGAATGGTGCAGCGTCTACACCGTCTACTGAAGGCTTCTCAAACGGCCAAATTGAATAGAGAGCACTGGGTGGAGAGGCTCCCTCTCGTTCTTCTGGGCCTGCGTACCGCGATGAAGGAATACCTCGGATTCAGGGCAGCAGAAATGCTGTACGGCTCTACCATCCGACTACCGGGAGAATTCTTTGGTGAGAAACCAAGCCCTACGCCGACACCTTCAGAACATATGGAAAGGCTACATTCCTGGTTGGAGCACCTGCAACCCAACGCGCCACGCGTCAGCCGCAACCAAAGAGTGTTTTCCTTCCCAGACATGAATGCGGCAACCCATGTGTTTGTGTGACGGGACACAGTGAAAGCGCCATTGACTCCTGCGTGCGACGGGCCCTTCCGTGTGCTGTCACGGTCGCACAAAACTGTGACCATTCGTGTTCGCAACAGAGAGGACGTCGTTTCTCTTCACCACGTGAAACCGGCTCACCTCATGGACTAATGCGTTTTTGCTAACATTTGCTCGTTTTTTTTTTTTTCACAGGCTCCGAAGTCTAAGGGCGTTGATGCCAGTGACCGCGATAATTTTTATTTGTGTGCGCATACCAATTTGTATGCAGAGGCGCACAGCGTATACGCAGCCAACATGCCTCACGTTATCTCCGGCGTGCCGCAGGAGATATGCAGCCACGCCCCTTTGTGTTGTCGCTTTCGAAGCCTGTTTTTCTTGGAAAATGAACTAGTTCTTGTCCCAAACTTCGAGGAGTGTAGGTGTCTTCTTTTCGCTCCTCCGTGGGGCGAGTACGCTACAATGGTATGAGCTTCTTGTCATGTGCTCGCACAATATACAGTGACGTTTCCACGGCTGCTCCGCACCGTGGCTCCGTTGGTGACGCACAAGCGGCCATTTTGGAAGTTTTGATGCCGCACAAGTGGCCATCTTGGAAGTTTTGGTACCTAACATCATCACAACTAGCCAGACAGCTGCGTGAAGTCACTAGAATTGGTACTGTAGCCTGACTTCAAGCTAGTGTCGATGTTGGTAGGTGCTCATGGAAAAATTGACTTTAATATCAAAATAGAATGTCTTATCAGAATTTTCTGAGCTTCACACTTACTCAAAGCTGTCTCCGCATGCACGAGATTTGTATGGCAGAGTAAGCTTGCCTTCGAAAAAAGGTGTCAGTACCCCTTTAAGTCATGTTTGCCACAGTACAATGGTGTCATGCGAAAAAGCGTACTAAGATTGGGAAATGGCTACCAGCTGTCACAAGACACAGCACATTTCATCCCTTAATTACACACACGTGCACACGCTGTATAGTAATGAGTACCAGTGTGATCACTGACATCTAAAATGCCCCGCTTTATGAGTCTTCTGAACTTCAAGGTCCCCAGGTTGGCAGGTACGTATATCTGAATGTTGGTATGTTGCCCCCAGTCATATTTATGAGAACTTCTCGTAATTTGAACAAAATCCTAGGGAAACATTCAGCAGATATCTGCCTGGTGTGGGGAAACAGAATTTAAAGGTAAAGAGAAAACTCCAACCAAACTTTATTAACATGAAAGTGTTTTATGCCGGGGTCCGTCAAGACTTCAGCGATGTATTTTCGTCATGGATATGACGTTGATAAAATGGATGCTAATGGATGAGAAAGGAAAAAAGTAGGGGTGTGCGAATATTCGAAATCTCGAATATTTTTCGAATAGTGTTTGCTATTCGATTCGATTCGCACTGGAATTTTACTACTCGAACTATTCGAACTTCCCAAAAACAAATACAGTCAACGTCCGATTGAAAGTGACCACTTCAGATTTTCAATATGCTTCACCTCATTACACACTCGTATTGCCGCAAAGCTGCCTTTCAAGCTCCGTTACGGTCGAACTTAGCCAAGACACAGTCAACGTCCGAATGGAAGTGGTCCCTAAATTTTATATATGCTTCACCCCATCACACCCCGGTATTGCGGCAAAGCTGCCTTTCAAGCTCCGTTACGGTTGAATTTTGCCAAGAGACAGTCAACGTTCGAGTGGAAGTGGTCCCTAGATTTTCAATATGCGTCACCTCATTACACTCTCGTATTGCGACAAAGCTGCCTTTCAAGCTCCGTTACGGTCGAACTTAGCCAAGAGAGAGTCAACGTCCGATTGGAAGTGGTTCCTTGATTTTCGATATGCTTCACCCTATCACACCCCGGTATTGCGGAAAAGCTGCCTTTTAAGCTCCGTTACGGTCAAACTTTGCTAAGACACAGTCAACGTCAAATTGGAAGTGGTCCCCAGATTTTCAATATGCTTCACCTCATCACACCCTGGTATTGCGGCAAAGCTGCCTTTCAAGCTCTGCTACGGTCGCAAATGTATTAACTCAAGAAAACGCTGGTTCCAACATGGAGATGAAAGATGTTGCAGAGGTGGGGGCTCAATTAATGCTGTTTTGGACCTGAAATTTGGGCAGGAAGTCCGAAAAATCGGAACCCGAAGCTTTTTAGCATCCAAAATTTCAGATGTTCTTATATATCGACGTCTACGAGGCAGATTTGGAACTCTGGACTTAAAGGGAGCACACCCTTGTCCGCCACATCACTTGGGCTTCCACAGAAGTTGAAAGAGGGGGAGAGGCTGAGGAAACGGCATCTTTGCTTATCACGTGTAAAGTGTTGTCGGCAACACTTTGGTGGCACCAAATCATGTACATAAATAGGATTCGGCCTCTACATTGCCTCATTCTTGATAAGACAACTACGAAACACCACCCCGACAGTGCTTCATCAACCTAGCGAAAAGAAACACTTTCATGTTGCTGTATCATAAAAATATGCTTAGGAATCCTCTCTAACTTTTTTTCCTGCAATTTCGCTTCGAAGTATTCTAAAAATATTGTAGAAATATTCGAGAAATATTAGAAAAATATTTGATTCGATTCGCACTCGCACTTCAATATTCGAATTCGCTTCGCGCCCAAAATTTTGCTATTCGCACAGCTCTAGAAAAAACTGTCAGAAAAAGTTCCCCCGCATAGAACCGAACCTATGACTTCTTGGCCCATGACGATGAACACCCGGTGCTCTACCGACTAACCTACCATGGCAGATGCACGTCACTTCATGAACACGCCTTACATCTCACACATTCTCTCTTGCACGGTGCTCTCTGTTGACATGGTGGTGTGGCCGTCTGTGAGCGGTGAAATGAAATAATGCAGCATGACACTTACTGGTGCTGATAGTGAATGATTTGGCAACGACGCAGTTAAAGCATGGCCTCCGAGATTGTGCAGGCGTGCAATCTCGGAGATCATGGTTAAAACATCTTGATACCAGCGAAAAACACTGGCCACGCTAGCATTGGGGAGTCTCCCTAGAGGCAGCTATATTCTTTGCCTTTCGCTTTGTGTTAGCATGTGAGGGCTCGTTGTCGGAGTAGTGCAGCTTCCACATGCACGAACGGTGTTTTGCCGCCGACTGCTTTGAGCATGCTAGCACCGACTAATAAAACTGCTGCAGAAAGGGCTGCAGAAAGGCAGCGGTGTCAAAGGGTGAATGTTATGCCTTGGTGGAGCGAGACTGAGGTCAGAGGGATGTGGATTGCCTGTGTGCATTCGCGGCTCAAGCTACGAAGCTTTGTCTCCCACGTTGCTGAAGCATAGTGTGGTAGTGTACGCATGAGCACAGGCATAGGTTAACCTATTGGGTAGCGCATGCCGTGCTGTTTCTCTTCTTAATTGACTACGCTTTGAAGAAGTGAATATCGAGTACCAGTGTTTATTATGTGCTTGTTGGTGCTATCTTTGCACGGTATTCACGATACTCTGTGTCCAGGTATATGTCAAAAACTTCAGCTACTACAACGGTTAAATCATGATAATGGGTGTTAGTCATCTCGATGGAGATGTGCCACTAGGCGTCAACGTGGGTGCATCCACGTCAGACGGTGCTATAGCTGCCAAACAATAATAGACATTGTACAAGCTCTCGTATATCACTACACAATAAGCACTACTTCTCTGAAGACACATTTCACTTTTGTGTTATACTGATGTGCGCTCTCATTTTGGTGTCTCTTTATTGTCGAAGCGGTGTTGCGGTAGTACACTGTGAAGAAATATACGTGCGCTTACTCAGTACCGCGGCGTTTCGAAAGAGCAAACAAAATATGCTGTCAAATAAAGTTTCTAGTACCCCATTATTGTCAATGAAGGCTGAGAGCTTGGCATCGCACAACGTTTAGCACAGAATATCGGCTCAGTTCCCGCAGTAATGGTGAAATCTGCGCACTGCCCGACGAGGTGGCCAGCATGCGCCGCTGTAGCTGATGACGCGGTTCAACACTACGTGCCTTGAGCGTCTGCGCATGTGTGAGCTGCTGGCGGCGTGCGACTGCAATGCTCACTGTGTCACTATGCCATGCGCTCCGAGTTTTCCCCTAAGTGTAAAACAGCCTTTACATCGTTATTCGGTGAACCGGAATACACAGGGAAAATGGAAGTGTGCATATTACTGCATGCACTATATGTACTATATATTATATGTATATGTATGTTGAAGCAGCAATCAGTATGACTGACTGACAGCTTGGCAACATTCGCCTCTTCGTTGTCTTCTTTCCTCTGCAAGGTATATGTGCTCATGAACATTTGCTTCGTTGGAATATGCCGTTTCGTTGTACAGTAAAACCTCGTTAATTCGGATGTCAAGGGAGTGAAAAAAATGTCCGAATTATCCGAATGTCGAATTAACGAATGCATAACAAAAACGCACCTTTTCAATTCCTTTGTCGCATATCTTTATTTTGAGAAGTAGTCCGTGATGCTTGTTTGTTTTTTTGTGGACAGCTGGGCAGCAAGGTCTAGTTTGCGGGCATGTGACAAACCCTGTAGCGCAAAAGTATTGCCTGGGACATGGTAACAAAACTCCTCTAGAACAACGAGAGTGCCTGCGGCTTCTTTTGCGGTACGACGCACCGGGCGTAGTTCATCGCACGGGTCTTTGTTGGACGCCTCATCCGTCTTACTGAGGGCAGCCCTGATGATCTCGTCATCGTTCAAGTGACCGGCGACGACAACGCTGTCATCAATTGTAACGTAATCTGCAAGCTCCACTTCGGAGGAAAGCAGGCCAAGGAACACCATATCGTCGGAGGCCTTGTTTCTTTGTTATCGACACTGGCGATACGCCGATATGTCACAACGCACCGAAGAGGGGGAAAAAAAGCACAACCGACGCCTGCAGGTCCGCACACTATCCGTCTGAGGCCTTGTTTCTTTGTTATCCGTTCTCCGCCGAAGACAGGATGATGATGATGATGATGATGCGTGCTCCAAAACGCCACCTTGCCTCCCCTTTCGTAAGTTTTCGAAAACAAATGCGATTTTCCTTGGCCTCCACGATCGGCATCGACAGCGCACCGTTGCTATGCCGTTGCTGCCGGAGCCCATCTCGGAGACCATAAGTTTGCACATGTGTGGCAAAGAAAATGCAATGCGATAAATATTATGGCCTCTGAGACAGTTTCAGTTTCACCGTCTTTGGCTTGCCGCCAGTCCAAATTAACCAGTGCGTGTGCAATTTTGCGTCGAATTAGCGAATGCTTGTTGCCATAGGGCTATGAACATTTTTGATGGGAGGGTGTGGGAATGACGAATTATGCAAATTTCCGAATTAATGGGGGCCGAATTAATGAGATTCTACTGTAATGAGGTTCATATATATATATATATATATATATATATATATATATAGGACCGTTCAAACAGGAAGGCTGACTGTTTTGGTCTGTCATCAGTGACATGCATTTTCAATTTGGTCTCTGTGTTAGCTAGTTTACTAGCTTCAGTTGTGACCATCTATGTCGTGAAAAGTCATTAGTATGTAAAGAAATTGCTTACCACGATTGTTGTGCATGCCACTTGTTGAAATGTCAGACTGTCTTTTTGTAATGATGGACAATGATGAATGATGGAAATGGATGCAGGACCGTCAGCCTGCCCTGCCACCCTCACGGTTGGACCACAAACATGTGCTGGAGCACTCCCTGCACCAGCTGTTGCGAGAGTATCACTACGCATTCCTCCACCAAGGTGCACCTCGTCCGGCATCAGGCCCTGTTGGTGTGCCTCGCAAGCGACACCTAGCGGGGCCACATGCACACGACCGACAGCGCCTACGCGACTCCCTCCACAGGTGAGCCCCACACACACTTTGGGATGGAGTACGCTTCAAACCATTATATAACCAATTTCAATATAAGAAAATTTTTCATATGCATTGCAGGTTGCTTATAACATAATTTGCCAGAGTCGCAAATATCTACATGTTAAGCAGCACTATGCTACACTAAAACCTCATTCAACATGGTCAATGAACGGATTTAGTATTATTAACGGTGGACCAAAAAGAAAGTGTGGTTTTTGGAAAATCGCGTTTTCAGTTTCTGTAGCTCTTTTTCTATCCGATTCCAAAATAACTTCATAGAAAACTACGTAGAAGTACTGTAAAAAATTTTTTGCGCCTGTCGACCTGGCGAAAATTGTGGAAATAGCAAAAAAAAAAAAAACAGTGTTTTTCAAAATTATAGCTCGGCAACCAGGCTATTTTGGGCTCGTCGTAAAGGGCATTTCTCCTTGTTTAAGTTCTCCATTTCAGCTAGCTCCTCTATTCAGTAACAAGCACACAAAAAACACATGTTTGAAGTCAGTTCGAGGCCTCCGATTGGCTGCTTCTGCCGTGTTGCTCCAGCACCTACCAGCACGCCTCGCCATTGGTCCGATGCTCGCTTTGGGAGCGTCGTCTGATGCTTGTTCATCGCGAGGTCACGGCTGTCGAAAATTGCGCTACTTAGTGACATGCTCGCACTCGTTCTGTGTTCGTGGGTCGACAATAATTTAGAATATAATTACGCTCTAGTTTGGCAGCTGCAAGCGAAAGTTCAATCATCAGATTACGATGGTGTGCCGCACTCGTTGCGAACATCACAGACGTGTGTAGATGTGCGTAGAACATTGCAGGCCTGTGACCGTAATAGCGTTGACTCATTGGACCCGTTGTTAGAGGCTTTGCTTATCAGCACTTCGGAGTTTATGATGAAGACCCCCGTGGGACAACTCTTTGCACTCGCTATCAAGCACGACGTACTTTGAAACATCGAGCACCGCGGCCACGCACATCGCAATCGAGCTTTCTACTTGATGTCGTGGCTAGGCCTAACTCCGCTCACGGTGCCGATGTACAAGACGAATCCGAACTTTGCGGGCAAGAACATTGCTGTACCGGACATGCAAAAGCGAAGAAGCCGCAGTGTCCTTCGTTGCAAGCAATGAATCACATTGTCTGCTGGCTCCGCGGATGGGCTTTTTGCGCATTGGCAGCGGACCCTTCAGCCAAGCTCGCCGTGCAGTGATCGCTCGGAGAAGCGGTGGCAGTGGCTAGCGATTTCGTGCGTCAGCATCCCAAAACGCAACACCAAGCACGCTGTGCACCAATCTTTTGTCGCTACAGCTAGGCATAGATGTCAGACTCTGGAGTTTCCAAGACGCATGGCGCCACCTGTCGGAGAAGTATTGGGTAGTACAAAGACCGACTCCCTCACACAGTTTGCTGTGGGACCAGGTGCAACTAGCGAGTACGAAACAATGATTGAGCTTAATATTACATGTGTTTGTGCATTTAGCACTCAGAAAGAGAGCTGTGAATTTCTCTCCGCTAGTTGGACGCGCCACTGAACCGCCATGCTGGATCACTCGCCCGAACGATGGCAAAAACAGCAGACGAGACCGCTCTGCATGCTATGAAGAAACGCCGCAATCGATGCTACTGTTCTGTTGTGAATTGCCACGGACGTAAAGGACTGAATAACAATGTTCAGTTTTACCGATTTCCATAGTTGTCATACAAAGAAGAAGGCGAGAGCGCTGGATATGGACCGTTGCGAGCGTGTTGGGTAAGCAAAGTACCCGTGTTCTCCACAGCCGGTCGCATGAAAAAGTGCGATAATGTGGTTCTGCTGTTGTTTTGCGTAGCCCTGATGGAGAACCCTGGTAACCTTGACTATGAAGCTCAGAAGAGGCTCTGACTGTGGTGCGTGCCGTGTAACACGGAGTGAGCAGCTAGAGGCAGACTACGCACACCGCGACATCCTATAATCTGAGTTGGTCGTCACCGCACAGCATCGCGGACGTACGTTTTGAAGGCTCAGAGTTCCGGTTATAACTAGCTAACATGTGCGTCATACAAGTAATCTCAAAATGCTGGTCGTGACCACCATCAGGTTCGTTTTGCCCGTGGCCTTCGCGATTGCCGTAGCTATCTCGGAGGCCACGCTTTTGCCTTTGGTTGTACCCTGCGAAAGTGGACACACACATATCGCCATTTGCAGTATATACAAACGGAAGAAAACAATCAAGAGACCATTTGAGGATGCGCAATAAAACAGTTCAATGCACAGGAAGAGAGAGATGAATTAAGGACGAATGCAACTGAAAAGGCAAAAATTGCCGGGCCATTCATCCCGATAAAGCGAGCTTTGTACCACTGATCGTAAGATACATAGCTAAGTAAGTTGGTCGTGTATACACAGTAAACCCTCATTAACTCCAACTCGCATATCTCGAAATCTCGGTTAAGTCGAAACTTTTTTTCGCCGTGCATTAACCTCCCATAGATGCTATGTATTTGCCCCCTCTTATCTCGAAACGTTTTCCGGAGGGAACAGCAGATATCTCGAAATCTTGACCGGGAGGGCAGAAGGCAAAGTCTACTCCCGACAGGAAACGAGGGCTCCGTGTGAATGCTTAGCTCTTACTATACGTGCCGAATGCGGTCGTGAAGGGCGAATTTGAAATTCCCGTGGACACAGCCGTTTCCTATCAGCCTTGTCAAGCAACTGTGGGGGTGATCACGTGTGCGCACCTGCGCGCGACTTATGTGCGATGGGCGGCGTGTGCAGCGTGAGCCCGTCAGTATGCAACCTAGCCCTTGTATGTGTGAGCTGATATTCTTTGTTTTCCTCGCGGGGATCTGCGTACGACACATCTTGAGTTCAGTTTTGCTGAGTAGTGAGTGGTCTGTGTAACGGACGCTTCTGAATATCGACCAAGATGTTCCGCCCAAAGCAGTGCAAATCTCTGACATTGGAGAGAAAAGTCGCGCTAATCAAAGAAGTCGAAAAAGCAGGTTGAAGCAAATCGTGCATCGCCAAAGAATTCGGCATCCCTTTGTCAACCCTCTCGACAGGGCTTAAGAACAAACAAAAGGTGTTGGAAGGCTTCGAGCAAAGCTTCTCGAGCAAGCGGAAGCGCATTCGAGCGTCCAAATTCCCGGACGTCGAAGCAGCACTTCTGTTGTGGCTCAAATCAAATCAAATCAAATCAAAATGAGTTTATTAAGACATGTATACAAAAAATGCGTACATAATATTTGGACCAATAGCCTACGTGGCTAGTAGCTGGTCCAATAGAGAAAATACATAAAAGTTAGCAACGCACATGATTGGTCATGAAAAATGATTGGTTTTATACATATGGAAGTTTCAGTGATGTACAATCTACGTACGGAAGGTGATTACAATTCATTAGAAAAGAAAAAGCGTTTGCAAGAAAGGTTGAAGTTACGCGTAGTTTTTATTTCCAGAGGCACAGTGTTCCAGGTTACAGCTCCGAAGAATTCTAGCAATCGTTCGCCATAAACGTTCGAGCAGCCACTCTTCCCTTGACAACCCAAATGATGATGGAAAAACTTTGGCACTGCAGATGGGTCACGTGGACTTCAGCTGCAGCAATGGCTGGTTCGAGCGGTTTAAGAAGCGAAATAACGTGTCATCGAAGCCTATCCACGGCGAAAGCGGCATTGTCGATGAACAGACTGCAGACGCATGGCGCAATCTATGCCTCGCCGAGCTTCAAAAGGAGTACGTGGACAAGGACATTTTTAACCTCGACGAAGCCGCTCTCTTTTACAAGATGCTGCCTAACCGCACATACACACCAAAAGGCGAAGCATGCTCAGGCGCTAAGCAATGAAAAGACAGGATAACCATTTTTTTTTGGTGCCAACGCTACCGCTATGAAAAGCTGTCCCTCCTCATCATTGGCAGGTTGCTGAATTCCAGGTGTTTCCGAAATGCATGGCTCCCGAGGGATATGACCTACCGCGCAAATAAAACGGCCTGGATGACAGCAGCGCTTTTCGAAGAGCATGTCCGTGCGCTTGACCGGAAGATGGCAAAGGACGGTCGGAAAGTGTTGTTTGTTGTGGATAACTGCCCCGGTCACGGAAAAATCGACAACTTGGCGGCTGTTACGCTGGAGTTCCTGCCGGCAAACATGACGTCCGTTCTCCAGTCATTGAGATGGTCCGCAAGTATTATAGGAAAAGCCTGCTGCACCGAATTCTGCTGTCATACGACAATGGGAAAAAGTGTGAAATCGATCTGCTGGGTGCAGTCACTCTGATGGCCGAAGCCTGGCGCCAACTACGCCCGCTGGCGATTGCTAACTCCTTCGCACATGCAGGGTTTTCTCGCGTCTCGGAATCGATCGAAGAAGACATTGGTGCAGATTTCAGCGGCTGCGATGAGCTGTGCAATGAAGTGCGCAAGGCAACTGGCTGCGTGAGCGATACTGAAGATGGCGAGATCGCCTTTGAGGAGTATGCGCTCTACGAGGCGGACGTCCCCGTTACCGGAATGCTGTCGGACACCGATATCATTGAGATGGCCGTGAATGACGCACATGACCATGCAGACGAGGAAGAGCCTCGAGAAGTGCCTACGACGACAGAAAACGTAATGTGCTGCGCTTGCTCTGCGACAAGGTCGAATGCAGCGGTGGTGACCAACGGCTCATGCGATGTGTTGAGCAACGGGAGAATGCCTTTCTCGGACCGAACGCGAACGCGAAACAGGCGAGCATCACGCAGTTTTTTGGTCCTCGGTAATAAATTTCTTTTTTTCCCTCTGAATTCTTGTGCCTTTACTACGGTAGCTGTCTCGTGCAGTGGAGCTTTTCCTGGCACCACTGGCTTTTCTTTTACAGTGACCTGGGCAAACATTTTCGGCGTTTTGCTTAACTTGAAATACCGCTTATGTCGAAATTTTCCGCGGATTTGATGGCTTCGAGTTAACGAGAGATTACTGTACCTAATCGCTTTGGCATCGCGTATATACCCAAATTTAACACGTTTAGGTGCTACAGAACGGACGTCGGAGGGCTTGCCTCGAACTTGATGTCGTGCGATGCTCGCTTTTACTTGCTAGTTGCAGCGCGCTGAAGTAACTGAAACTTCTGCTTCATTGCACCCGCAGTTTGCTTTGATGAGCTTCCTACATTTCTGAAGCATGAATTGGCGGAAGAAGCTTTAAAGGTCCTTGATTTTCAGGAAACCCGCCTCGACACCAACGAAAGAGGGGGGATTCTATTGTGACCTATGCACATTCGCTTGCAGATGGCTCTCTTTGTACTACCCAGTTAGCGCCAGGGCTGCGATGAGGGCGCTGGTGGCGGTGTTTTGCGCAGCGCTGCCTGGGCAGTCTGAGGTCTATAGCTGATCATTGACAGACCGGAAATCGGTGGCCTTCGTTCTTAAACCGTTACGTCGATATCCGCGGCGTGCTGTTCCCGTCCCGAAAGTATGCTAAGCGATGTTTGAAGTCGGAAGTTATTGAATTTGGGATGTCCGTGGTAGAAAAGTCCGCTGTAAAGGAGACCTGACCATCTTGCTGGCCTTACATTTTAATCAATTATATCCGTATGTCCATTGTACCAGAATCCGTTGTAAATGAAGCTCAATCAATGGAACAAATATGGTGGTCGGCATAGCGCTGCAAATTAGTATGTAGTATCCGAATGTCTGTTGTAAACAGATCCGTAGTGAAGAGGTTACCGTATTTACCCGCATAATTTGCGCCCTCGCATAATTTGCGCACCCCTAATATTTAACCAGCTTTGCTAAAAAAAAATATTTACTCGCATATTTTGCGCTCCCCGCCCCGCTCGAGCCAGCTCGCTGGCGCGCGCGCACGGGGAAACTTTGGACGGCCGCGTCCCGCGGCCCTCACCGAGCAGGCGAGCGCAGTCATACACAAGACAGGCTGCGAGTGCGAAGTCCCTTCTTCTGATTACTTCGTTCTATTCTCAGGAAACCGCCGAGACCGTACCAACCGTACCCGAACACCTAAATCTGTTCACCGGGTGTCGGAACTATTTGAACGTTCTCCCGCCGTGAGAATGCATGCACGCGACACGACACGGACTACTTTCTGCATCGGAGGCGTGCGAGGGCCAGTCGCGCCAACATTTTCCCGCGCTGACCCTCCTCCTCTGCGTCCGCGCTGCGACGCAGCCTTCGTTGATTTCGGAAGTTTAGGCAGTTTAGGTTTCGCGATCAGCCAGTTGCGTTTTCACTGTTCTCTTGCGCTGGGCTACAATAACTACTCGGCAAAATTCAAGCTAACTGTTATAGAATTTGCCTACGGAAACGGGAACCGTGCCGCAGAAGAGTTCGCTTTTTAATACAAGACCGAGAAGGAGACCGTTCCGAGGACCGAAGCATGGAAAGTTTCCTGCCGTTGAAGAGTACCTTTTCAAATATGTGCGAGAGCTTAGGCCCACCGGTATCGCCGTGCCGTGGCACCTCGTTACTCCCAGCATTGTCGCGAAGAGCTTCAAGAAGACGCCTCAACGCACTCGACGGAACCAAGGACGACGCGCTTTGGAAAAGCGGTGACAGCGGCCGCGGCGATGATTCTCAGTCGGACTTCTCAACCAGTGATTCTGACTAGACCGTGCATGACCGAATCTGGCTGGTTAAAGTACGTGCTAATTCTGTTAAAAACCGTTCGTTTGCACTATAATTAATTTTCTTCTTCATTGTATTATATCGCGCGTGTTAGGACTATATATTGTGCGTTATTTCAGATGTGCTCGCGAAATCTCCGCGTAATTTGCGCACCCCCTTTTCGGAGCTCCAAATTCGCGAAAAAAAGTGCGCAAATTATGCGAGTAAATACGGTATACTGTATAGTAAAACCAACTTCTAATGATACTGGTTTTAGCAATCTATCGGTTATAACATTGAAAAGCTTGTGCACTGTCAACTTTCGTATGTTTTCTGAAGGGAAATGGCCCGCTTACAATGCCCCCACATTGCATTATCACTTATAACAATAAAGTTTGGCTGGTGTCTGTGCCAGAAAGTAATGGAATGCGAAATACTTCAAAAAAAGAAGAAAACGATAAGTACAAGCTACTGCACCTCAACCTACCGCCCCAACAGCCACCGCACGCTTGTACAATAGGACCTGTGTTGTAGGCTTTTCAGTGTCGCCAGCCACGCACACCTCTCCCGTTGCTTTGCCACCTCTCCGAACATGAATTGGCTGCTCCGCACCATGCAAAGCTAGTGTTGACCCACGCTGTGGCAGTAGCCCCTTTGGATTCACAGTATAATTCACCACATAGTGTTTTGACATTGTGGTAACACTGACTCTTGAAATCTGCTATGGCTGCGAACGGATTGACTTGTGACAGTGCTCGTTCAAACCTGTCAGATGATCAATGTGGAAGGGGGTCTTATTGCAATTGTTGCAGTTTCGGATGTGTGATTTGAGCAAAACGTTGGAAAAATGAGACTTTGAAGAGTTTCAGCATCCGACGTTTCAGATATTCTTATACAGTTGAACCCCTTTATAAGGGGCATGGATGTAACGAAGCGGGTATAACAGATGCTATTCACCCACTTGAGCAGCCACACCATCTCTCCCATTAATTTGACCTCTTTCAAGAGAGACTGGATATAGAAGACAATCAGTTGTAAAAGACACGTTGTCAGTGAATTTTGGTCAACAACATTGCTTGTAACAGACATGCTAAATGCTGTCTCTGTTTAATATAACCCTCAGCAAGCGTATAATGGGTCAGTCAGCTATAAAACAATGATAAAAAACCCCTGAAATGGTATACATTGCAGAGAAGCACTTCAAGCTTACTGCCAAGGGAACAAGCACAACCTCGCATGCACTTCGCAGGCACCTGAAGGAGCCCGGACTACCGCGAACGCATGGTGTGAACTCATCGCACAAAGCTTCCAATTGAAGGCAAAGTGTTGGGTCCGCAAGCCTGAAAAATAGCCAGAGTGCACAGCAAATGCTCTCTTAAGCATTATGTTCCATTAAAGGGACACTGAAGCAGTTTTCAATTCCCAAATTTATTGGTAATTCGGAATCTTTACCTCTTGTAACATACCTACGTTGATTTTTTTCGCGATATTTGATTAAACAACAGCGCTACAAGCGGGCAAACTTTGGCCGAGAAAACGCCCTCCGCACTCTTGGAGCATAGGAGAGGAGGACAGTAGAGAGAGAAACGTAGAGAAGTGACGTTATCGGGAGGGATGTGCAAGATCGCTGCATTGGTTCGCGCCTTTACCTTCTGCCAAGGGAAGCGTCCGCAGTGGGGTTTGCAGGGATTGCTTACCACTACACCGTCCTGTTCACTCACTTCAAGATTCTTGCGATACGAAGTTAAGCAAGGTTTTAAACTGTGCGAAGAAGACAGTACAAAAACAGGAACACATACGCACACTCTCTGTGCTTGTTTGTGCATATGTGTTCCTGGTGTGCATGTCTGTTCCCGTTTTCATCCTGTCTTCTTCGTACAGTTTAAAACATTGCTGAATCCATGAACCGACAAAGTTTAGTAGTGTGTCTACGGCCTTTGCTACAGCCTATGCGCTGTTTTGCACCGGGCTCATTATGCCGAGTTCTGCACGGCATTGGCGGCATTCGCAATAAGGTTACATTGCACAAATTTCCTTGAGATCAGAAGATGACTGCAAAGTTGGTCACTGCTATTAAGAAGAAAATCTTCAATCTGTGCGACTCAACTACGACACAATCCATTGTGTATTTTCGTACAAGAGGAGGATCTCGCCATCACCGAGACTTGCCTTCACGAAATTAAGAAAAACTGTGGTAGTATCTTTGATCAGTGGTTTTGCGTAGAGTTCGGAGAATTGTGGCAGGGCCCAATATATACTGCTGCAACATTGCAGCTCTCAGTGCCGCCTCGCTTCCACATTGATGGAAGCGCTGCTCCAATTGCTCCAAACTGCTCCAAAAAGGCAATGCTGCTCCATGCTGCTCCAAAATGTCATTTTTGTTGGTAACTGTTCCGAACCTGCTCCGAAATGGTGCTGGTAAACTGAAAACAATCAACTTTAAAGGGCCAATAAACAGGCTCCGACTTCTTTTTCACACTCTCCAAACAAGCTCGCCAATTTGTACAGTATACTGCGGCAATCACATTTTCCAAATAGTATTACAGCGCTGCACGCCGCGGAGACCCTCCATTTCGAAAAACAATTACCGCTCCCCACAAGGATGCCTCTTGTGGGGAGCCCGTGTCAGCATTCCCAAGACCCTGCAATATCAAGTCCTTAAGCTGTTGCACGCTGGCCACCCTGGAATTGAGAAATCAAAGATGATTGCTAGGTCCCATGTGTGGTGGCCTGAAATCAACAATGACATGAATGACAAACCAGGTGCGGAGCTGCCCTGTTTGCCAAGCGCACCAGAAGTCTGCCCGGAGGATACCAGTTATGCCATGGCCATTTCCCGACAAGCCCTGGTCCGGGTCCATGTTGATTTTGGAGGTCCATTCTTGGGACACTACTTCCTCGTGCTGATGCATGCTTTTTCCAAATGGGTAGAAGTTCACCCTGTTCCATCACCATCTGCAGAGGCCACAATCTCTGTATTCAGGACTGTCTTTGCTCAGCATGGTCTGCCAGGCATCATTGTTTCAGACAATGGGTCAGCATTCACCAGCATCCAGTACGCCGACTTCCTGAGCAGGAATGGCATCCATCGCATGCTGGTGCCTCCTTATCACCCTGCTTCCAACGGGGCTGCAGAACGGGTGGTACAGACCATCAAAGATAAATTGAAGAAAAGCACACCGGGTGAATTCAGGAAACAAGTGGCCAGGGTGCGCTTTCACTACCGTTCAACGCCTCATGAAGTAACAGGCTGTGCACCGTGTGAGTTGCTCATGGGGAGACGAATCAAGACACCCGATGTCATGCACCCAAGTCTTCGATCATCTGTTCAATTGAAGCAGATAAAGCAAAAGCTGCATGCGGACAAGGGTTGCCGCATTGCGCCAACAATGGACCCGGGTGCCCCAGTGTTCACCAGGAACTTCCGATCAGGCCCACCATGGGTACCTGCTTCTGTTAGCGGTCCTACGAGCTGCGCCTCATCTGAGGTTGTATTACAAGATGGAACTGTGTGGCACAGACATGGGGACCACATTCGCCCCAATCTCGTACAGACACCGCCACCTGCAAACACTGTGCCTCTAGACCCACCACCTGCAGACACTGTGCCTCTCGACCAGCCAGCTGAGCAGCAAGCAACAAATCCTGTGGAGCCTGCAGGAGCTGCTGCTGAGTCAGAACAGCCACAAAGTCAGTCTCGCCACAGAACTGGGCTACCACAAGCAGTCACTCCATCGGGAGGAAGCCCCGTTCCACTGCGAAGAAGTGGCCGAACAAGATGCCCTGTAAACCGGTATTGTCCATAACAAGAACTAAAGGGGGAGGAGTGTGACAATTGATCCTGTGTGCTACACCAGCTGTAGCACCGTCGGCTACTAGCGCCACCTACTGCTGCGAGCGGAAGTGGGAGTGAGGAGAACAGGGCTGGGGCAGTGTGAAAGAAATAAACAGTTCATGTTGTGTTCTCGCTGAGCTTGGGTCTCGGCTCCACTTATTCCGGCTACATGTAACAGCATACTTCTTGGTGTGGAACCACACTAGACAGAAACAGCGTCAAATCAGTGGCGGCACGTAATAATTGACGCGAAACAAACGAGCGCTAAGAAACAGGGACATACACAAGGGGCACACAGCACAGGCGCTCAACTTTCAACTGAGGTTTACTGAAAGAACATGAAAATTTATAACGGCAACCAGCAAGGGCGATAACATTTGTGATGCCTCCACCCGAAAACAGAAGTGTCAAGACCTCACATGTCCTGTGTGTCTCTTGTTTATGTCGGCGTTTCTTAGTGCTCATTTGTTTCACATCAAGTATGAACCAACTTGCCCAAACACGTCTTGCCAAGCCAAGTATTAAGGGAAAAGTGCAGTACACATTTCAGGTTAATTGGAAGACACGGCTGTTTTGTGCCACGGTCGCATTATGAACGAAGTAGCAAATGTGGAATATAGTGGCTTTTACACTGTGCCTATTCGAAGCAAGTGCAGGATTTGCATATTCATCAAAATAAATGTGTATTGATGTAATAGGCATTTGTTTTTGTTTTCTTTCTTTACATAATTTGGCATTTCGTTTATTTAGGACAATTTTTTCTGGTCCTGTGAAATTTAGAAGAATGAGTTTTTACTGTATTATAATGGCTGCCACGATGTGGTGGTGTTATGGCATTGTTGGTGACAATTTCACCAATGTCTGGTCAAGGCAGTTCCACTACCCTTGTGAATAATGGGTGCTGTGAGAGAACTTTGTATTAGAGAAGCTCAAACATGACACCCGAGAAGTGTAATGATTGCAGCTCCATTGTCCTTGCAGTGAAACCATCCTGGAGAAGATCATTGCCCAGACGCAACATGTGGCCTTGCGGTTGCGGTGAGCTTCTTCATCACCATTCTCTTTGACCCTCGTGGCATTGCAAGGGAAATAATATGGCAGGGGAAAAGTAGCAACCATACTTGGGTTATACAGCGGCGTGGCACTGCATAGAATGGTTGAAATGACTAGCCCGATTTTATAGTGGAAACGATCAGAGCTAAACAAATCCACTCTGAGAAGACCGGATGATCGCCCTGGTGGCACTCCTTGCATTGGCCCTTGCAGCCCTCGGTAGGGGTGGGAACTCTTCGTCACTGTGAGGCCTCAGCTTCGTGAGCTCACACTTCGGAGCTGGCGGCTCTCTGCTCGTGCTTGGCCTTTGCCTGGCGAACTCTCAGTGCTGCGTCTTAGGCATGTCAACGTGTAATCACGCGAGTGTGTACGACGAGCTAGCTAGATCATGTGTAGTTAGGAAAGCACGTGAGTGTACAGTAAAAGCTCGTTAATTCGGATTTCTAGGGACCGGAAAAAATGTCCGAATTAACCGAATGTCCGAATTATCGAATGGTCGAAATAAACACAATAAATGCACCAGTTTTTTCAACATACCTTTACTTAAAGTAATCGCGGATGCTTGTCTGTTTTCGAGCAGATATTCGCGCGGACACAATTTTTCTGAGCCCTTCAAGGTGCTCAGCAGCTCGCATGCTGTCTGCAGTGTCCGCAAAAGTTTCACCCGTCATCCACGCTTTTCGGTTGGCACGGTAATCCACGGGAAGATTGTTGATGTTCTTAAAGCAGCGTGGCTTTTGAACCTTTCCGATAACGAGAAGTGGCAAGCGCTTTGTTCCCGTCACGTTGGCGGCTAAAAGTACGGTTACTCGTTCCTTGCTTCTTTTGCCGCCGATACAAGGATCCCCTTTTATCACTCTTCATCACTTCTTGTCGGGAGAGCCCATTATTCAGAGCACGCAAAATTTCTACTTTGGTGGTGAAGTCCTCGGCCTCGTACTTGGGCCGCTTCGCTGGTGTTGCCATCGGCGGAGAGTGCAGTCACGCGAGAAGTCAGCACAAAAGCACCAGCAACGATCAAGCTAAAGGAGCCGTACTGAAACGTTTCTCGATAAATCGGCGATCAACGATGCTGCACACCAACGGGAACAAAGCAACAAAACCCACACGCAAAAAAAGGCGTTCAAGCAGTCTCAATCCAAGCCAAGTCGATCATTGATGTCCATGGCGATGCTGCGTTTGAGCTTCACTTTTGTTCCAAATTGTTCTTTTTTTCGTTTTCGAGCCTCGCCAGCGGCCCGAAAGTCGCCGAATTATCCGATTTGCGGTCAAATCTGTCCGAAATAATGAGCGCCCAGGCTCATAGAGTGATGTGTATATTTACAGGGACCAGATGACGTGCCTGAATTAACCGATTTTCCAAATTAACGAGAGTCGAATTAACGAGCTTTTACTGTATATGATTGGCTAGCGAGGTCGTGTGATGTCGCCAATCTGCCGCTAGATTTGAAATGCACGTGCTTACACTTGATTGGTTAAAGCAAGATCGTGTGACCTGCTGGATCGGCTAATGGCACACACCCACTAGGAGTTTTCTGTGGATGCTGACTACTACTACGGCTCGGGCTAGACTGATGGCTTCGGTGTAAAAAATTGCAGATTGCCGCAATCAGTTTTGAACTCGTGTACGTGTACTGGGGCAGCAGTGCTTTCTGCCTTACTGCATTATTGCTTGTTTGGTGTTCCCAGTGAAGATGGTTTATACCCACTACAGCAGCCTTTGGAAATGCCAACAGTGTTTTTGAGTGCTGCAGGACCATCAGCTTTCATTTTTGTACTGGTGCGTGTTGTATTGGTGCGCCGTAGTCCGTGGCCAGCCTACGGAGAGGTGACACGGAAACGGGGCGTTCGGGTGAGACTGGAGAGTGTCGTTCCCCCAACGTTTATTACATCACATTTTAGGGAAGGGGAAAAGGGGTGATTGGCCGGCGTGACACGGGTGACATGACTTACATGGCCACGATGGGTTGGCTAAAGAATTAAAAGAAGCGAACACCAGCGGAAACGTGACTCCATGCTGTGGCATTGACAGGAAACACAGTGCAAGCTGGTGTGTTGACGTGATACCAGAGGTCGCACGACACAACAATGTGCTTGGAGTACAGAAAATGGGGGCGAGGGTGTCGGCGCTTCAACAAAACACCGTTAGCAGAGTATTAGCAGGCCACTGTATATTAGCAAAATATTAGCAGGCCCGTTAGCAAGCCACTGCATTCACCTGTTATCTTCAGTGTCAAAGGCCATTCCTGTTCCTGTGGAACTCGCAGTAATACAGAGACTAGCAACTCCTCCCCACGCCACTCTGCATCATAAAGCACCCACTTGCTGGACAGCTACTGCATGCTTTAGGCACCACACACTGTCTTCACACAAATGAAATGTACACACAAAATGAGGTGTGTACAAAAGCATCTTTTATTTCTCACGAAGGAAACTAGGAAAGGCGTGCCAGTCGCATTGTCAAATGGCGATCGGTACACCAGTCGCAAGACTCAGCCCAAATGCTCTTGCCCAAATAAATGCTTGCGCTCTTGCCCAGACGCGTGAGACTCAGCCCAAAGGCGTGTGCCAACGCATTTGTTGTTGCAAAAAGCGCAACTGCAAGAAGAAGCATGAGAGGCCATTTATAAAATGTTCCACAGGGTTCGTACACTCGATACCCTTGTCTTGCGGCAAGGTATACATCGGTCAAACCAAGACGTGTGTTAATGACTGGCTAAGGACCAATAATTCAGTAAAAGAGACGACAAGATGCGCACCCCATTGCACGTGCGATATCTTGTGGACGTGAGGCACATTTTTCTCATACGAAGATTCTTGACAGAAGCGCAAGAAAGACGGCACATGAGGTTTTAGAGGCTTTTTTCATTGAAAAGGATGAGCACCGCTGTGTAAGTGAGCCATCGCAATCTTTGTTTCCTGATGAAATTCACTTTATCAATGCTAGGCTGTGAGAAGAAAGGACAAACGTTCTTGATAATATGTGCAGTTAGCTTCATTGGTGTTAATGCGTGTATGCACCACAAGATGTATATATTCAAGCATTTGTGCGATGAATAAACAGTTGGAAGTGAACGCTGTATGTGTTTGGTGCCTGGATGTGTGGGTGTGTGCGTGTGTGAATGTGCCGTGTGTTTGCACTCAAATAATTTTTTAAATGTACCAACCAGCCCAGCAACGAGTATTACTGTAACATTGCACTTGTTTGTTTCATTTTTAGCTGTTGTTCCTTCTCGTGAATGAACAAGTAGGTGTGAGACAGTGTCTTTTTAGAGTGTTGTCTTCTTTCCCCTAAGGATGCAAGAAAAAAAATGTTTTATATGTTAGTGTGACTGATTGTGTAGTATGTTCCAGAAATGCACATTTGGATGCACATCCAGGAATCTGCCAAAGTATTAAGGCTTCAGTGTGATGAGAATGAGACAGGGAGTACAGCAAAGTATATTTCAGCAAGATGCAGCGTGTGGCTGGTCCCTGTTCTTCTCGTGCTCGACCAGGGATTGTGCTCACAGAAGCAGTGTGTGTTTCCAGGACCATGTATGTGATTGACCAGTTTGCGTGCGAGGTGAAGGACCCCTTGGTGGTGGCTCACTGGGCCTGCCTGTCCAGCCCCACTCACAACTCGGTCAAGATCAACATCCTCTCACAGGGTTACGAGACCATGTGTCGGTGAGTCTGTCTCTAAGTTTATGATGGGAAAGCATAGATTGTGTGCCAGGCAATTAGAAGGTGCCCAACATACCTGTAAACAAAGGAATTCCAAATACAATTTTACTTTTAAAGGGGCACAATTGGGCTTAGCTTGAAGAGCTATCACCACATTGAACAATCCTGCCCACGTTTTCTTAAGCGTCATACGGGCACGTCTCTTTCTCGGCAGTGACACAGCCCTTTGATCTTGTCTTTCACGAGCCATTCAAAACTATGAAGGATAAGTCTTATGTCAGGAAATAGGTAAGTGCACGACAACATGAGGTTGTATTTACTGATGCAGCATAGCATGGCACAGAATCAACTACTGGCGCAGTATCATTACCGTAAAATCCAGAGCAAGCTCCCTTCCCACTCATCAAAACAGAGGACTCCTGGAAAGGGCACCAACATTCAAGAGGGTGAGGGCAACATTCTCGCGCTTCCTCAGAAGTCCTCTGCAGTTATTATTCATGGCACAGTGCGTTATGACAACAACTCACAAAGGCAACGTGATTAGGCCACGGGAACCATGGCACAGAATTACTTCCAATCATGAGCTCACACCAACACAACAGCTCTTGGCAGCAGACACAGCTCTCGAAGGCCTCACTTTTGCATCTACGTACATGCATCATAGGTACAATCTTGCAATTGCAAATACGGATCTTGAAGGCCAGGCTTTTGCTCGCAGCTAAGTGAAAATCGTCGTGGGTGTCATGAGCCAAGTTTGGGGTGCGGTCTTTATGCGGGAAAAACAAAAAAAAGAATCAAATTTTGACGAATAACTTCGCGTGCAGGCAGTCAGAGACCGGATTGCTAAGCGGGAGTGGATTGTATTCACACAACCTGAGGTTGCCTGGACACGGTGTGTGATCATAGTGCAGAAAGGGAGGGCAGGGGGCGCTTTCTCGGAGCGGCGCAGAAATTTGAAATTAACAGTAAAATTGTAGGGGGTGCTTGCTCGGGTGCAGGTACCTGGGCATAATTTTGCGGTACTGCAGCATCATTATGCTCACTGTTGTGACCTGGTAGCAGGTTCTTAAGGTAATCATATTGTAATGCTGCTCCCAGCAGGGGAAGCACCGTCTTGTAGTGTCTAAAGATAGTCATCTGAAGAATAATTGTAAGTCTTCAGCGTTGACACTGAAGTGATGTTAATTAGTGTTATGTTTATGACAACCTGTGGGCCCGTCAGGGGCAGTGCAGCTGGCTTCAGGTGCCTGCACTCAGCAGCTCAACATCATCACAATATTGAATGTGACAACTGGCGTCAATGATGAGACTGGTAGCTCATTGTTGTAGTGCGCAGTGCGGCAGGCGTGCACCACAAAGATGTCCGCAGGAAAGCTGCAACCATTCAACACGGATGCAGCTGAGTGGGTGGAGCACGCTCATCTGCGCTTCATTGCCAACAACATAGCCGTAGTGCTATTCCTGACTGTCTGAAGACTAACAGTGTATTCACTACTGCAAAGCTTGGTTGCACCAACAAAGCCTGTGGATGCAACATTCATGACAATTTTCACATCTTAAGCACACACTTCAAGCCAAAAGTGTCTGACGTTTCTTCAGTTTCAGTTCAGTTTGACTCTATTTTCCTCGATAGACACAAAAATAGAGAAGGCCCGAACAAAAGTGAAACTCTGTTTATCGTTTCACAAGGCATACATCAAGACGGTAGATGTGTTACATAAATGAAAAGAAACACTCACTGTGCGGAATTATGGTAAAATACAGCATAGACCACTTATAACGTAACCGCTTACAGTGCAGTACCGGCTATATGCGGTCTTTTCTGACTCCCGTTTACCCTCCCATAGAACTCCCGTTTACCCTCCCATAGAACTCCATACTGCTTATTGTGCAGTCCCCCGAGATGAAAGACCGGTTATAATGTGGCTGCCGGAACATTCTCAGAGATGCGAGGGAACGAGCGTGCTTCTCAGCGGAGATGCGCCAGTGGGGGAGAGCGCGGCGACGGCGTTACGAAGGAGGAGGGGACGCGGAACGAATGAACAAGGAGCGGGGGGAGAGAAAAAAAGAGGGATGGTGGTGGGAGGCAGAGCAGCCCGGCGCGGGTGCGTGGTGTGAGGAGGGGGAGAGGTTGCGTGGCCGACGGAAAAGCCTTTGCCCCCTCTACTTCGTCCGCTTGACATGCGCGCTCCGCTACGCACGGGTGCCCGTGAGCGCAGATATCGCGCGTGCAACCTCAATTCCGTCGCAAGTAACAATGCTTTGAGACGCCATTGAGCTTTCGCCTTTGCCATCAACAGGCGGACTTACAAGCTTGAAATACCTTTTCAGGATAGTTGCCGCGTCTGCTCTCCCGACCGTGAAACTTCGTTTCACGCGTGATGCCCTCGGTTTAGCTCGCGAGTGCGATTTCTTCTACGCCCGATCCCCGTGTTGTCTAGGGCAAGCTTCTCGCGACGGCATGCCAAGTTGCAATGCACACGCTAGGCCTAACAAGCGCTAGCTGCCATGTCGGCGGCCGCGGACTACAGAAGTTGCGGTTTGGTGCCGAGTCAGTGAAACATTTTGCAGTTGTTGCATCTAGAAGGGGTGACTTACATCTTTAACGAAAACGCGGGCGTGCGTGTGAAACACTCGAGTGCTGGTTTGTGGTCGCCACCGTTTTCGACATCGCGCACGCGGAGTGTGTTACCGCAACGACTTCCCGTGACGGCGCATTTTTCCCGTGCCGGCACCGCGGGTCCGCGGACGCTAACCGTTCAACATTTTCAAATGTAAGCAGATGCAAACTTACGTCCCAGTCGCATGCCTCGATAGTCGGAATCGCGCGCCTGCCTGTTGTTCATGTTTTGCACACGTGCAACCTTTCAAAAATGTTGTTTTGGTTATAGTGCGGTACCGCTATAGTGCGCGTATTCGAGACTCCGGTGACTTATGTTATAAGCGGTCTATGCTGTACTACAAGGCATTCCATTCGTTTTCTTGTTTTTCATAAAAATAAGCACTTTTAATATGCACACAGTGGACCGTTAACACAGAACCTGACGTTATACAGTAATCTCTTGTCATAATGAAATGTGCTCACTAGAACTATCACTTTATTTCAAATTTTTTCGGTCCCAACACAAACGCATGCATATTTTGGAAAATAAATGAACCCAGCCTTGGGAAACCCTAGCAAAAATTCTGATAGAAAAACTGATAGGCTATCAGTTTATTGACAGGTGTATCAGTCTATAGTTGTATCAGTCTATAAGTGTATCAGTCTATAGGTGGATCAGTCTATAGGTGTACCAGTGTGTAGGTGTATCAGTCTATGGGTGCACCAGTCTATAGGTGTATCAGTCTATGGGTGCACCAGTCTATAGGTGTATCAGTCTATGGGTGTACCAGTCTAGTACCATTCTACTGCATATAAGCCCACAAGTGAATCGGTGCTTAGCCGACTGGCAGGTGGGCCACTGCATTAGAGCAAGCAGGACACAGATGAACACAGAAATCAAACAAAATCTTTTATTTGATGTTCCATTGACTTCTTAATCTTTTGATTTCATCAAATCGTTAATTTTGTTTGCGAGCGCCTTATTTAGTATCTTCTTCTTTTGCTCGACCTCTCCAATTGGAAAATTGCTTTTCAAAAAATGGTTGAAGAAATCTGCATGATCAAAAACAAAGCAAATTATGGGCACTTGTTAGGTGACAATTATATGCACTCGAAACAGAGGAGTTAATATGACAAGGAAATAAATACGAGTGCTATCAGTCTTTTTTTTTTAATTAGTTTGTTGATACTTGCATAAGTGTCCAGCTCCAGTAGACAAAAATACGAGGCTTGAAGCCTTAGTAAGTAGTTATATACAAGTTGGCAGTGGAATCTCGGCTGATCTTACTATTATGCACAAAAATGCAGGCAACTACTTTCATAAACTCCAGTCAGACTGGGAAATTTTACCTACCAGAAAGCACAGCGTATTTTTCTTTATCCAAGGGAGGTTTTGCCTCTCCCTTTGTCCGGTTAGAGGCTGTTCCAATTACACTCCGCCCAACCAAGCCTGCCGTTGAATAAATGGCAACGGCCGCCTCACGAACAAAGCGGGTTTCGCTTTTTGTGCTCATGAGGCGGCTGTACAGGCCCTCAGGAATGGTGATTCCTTTGCCCAGATGCACCTATAAAACAAGTTAAAGATGATGTGCACACAACAATATGTCAATGCACATTTTCTCATTTCAGCAAAGCGTTATACCTTTAAGACAAAGCACACTAGAGTTTTACAATACCTCTCCGTCAGTGGTCACGTAATCGGCCTCCCTCGCACTTGTGTGGGCCACTTCAGGGCTGCCCGGGGTCGCTGTGGTGGTGCGCAGTGGCTGCACGGTAGCGGTGCGCGGCGGCTGCATGGTGGTGGTGCGTGGCAGCACATGGCGATGGCAAAGGCGCAACTTGTTGTTCTGGCTTGCGGCTGCAGCCCTCGCACAGAACGAGGTTTTTTTCTGCAATAAAAAAGTGTATGCAGAAACGTATGCAGCAAAAGAAAGTTAATCGCACCCTTAATTGTCACAGTAGCTTCTTAGGTCTCAGACTGAAGAGAGACCAGGGTGTGCAAGGCCAAATAACATAAAATAGAGCATGCAGTTGAGATATATGCCATGAAAGTACAATAATAGGTTGGGTGTCACATTTCAAAACCATGATGTGATACGGGGGACGCCGCAGTGGAGGGCTCAAGAAATTTTGACCATCTGGTGTTCTTTAATATGAGCACCATGCTGTGACAGCATGGAGAAGCATACTTACAAGTGATTAGAAAAACATGCCCGCATCACTTCTACGTATGATATATGAGCTTGCATTGCATTCTGCTTTCAGCAAAATTGTACGTTATAAGAAAAGTGCAACTTACTGATGTATACAACACTAGCAGCAGTGCATGACAATAGTTTATAAGGAAATAATAATCAAACCTGTTTTGAAAATTTTGCTGCATAGGGCCTTTTCGAGCATTCTTATTCGGTCCAAGAGTTTTGAATTTTCGGCCTTCAGCATATTCACTTCTTCTTTGAGAAGTTCTTTCTCGGTCTTTTTTCCGCCCTCAGCATCACCAAACAGGAGGTCTCGCTGCTTCTTCTTAAAATGGCTGCTCACATCCTTCATTTTCTGTTTAACAGCAGCTTGACGCTGCGTTTCCAGCAAGTGCATAGACAATTAACCCAACATTATAATTTCACAGCTTATAGCTTGTTCGCAACTAAAAACAGGGCGTATTTGCGTCTTGAAGGAAATTTCAACAGCGCGGGAATAAACACGAATGCACGAAGAGAGAGAGCTGACGATGACTCGGACAAGCGCTTGTCTGTGTCAGCTCTCCCATCCGCGCTAGCAAAAATAATTCTGAACCAGTGACTTGTACAGAAAAAATGACTATAGGCTGCGCTCATACAAAGATATAAGGATAAAATAAATTGCTATTCGGCATATTGCAACTTTACCCCCACCTGCAATAGCAAATACGACCGCACCGACGTCCGTGCGGTAGTGGAGCAGCGATGTTCTGATATATCTCCAATGGGGGGTACATCAGAGCAATGCCTCGTAGGAGGCATTGATCAAAGCATCGCTGCACCATGTGTGATACGGCACCACGTGCAGATCAAAATTGGCTGTCGGTAATAATTAGGCCGAAAAGTAGCACATCAGCTGCAATGTGAGCGATTGCAACTGACTGCACTTACTTCTTCAAACGATCCATCCACTTCATTTGATTGGTTGGTTGATCCTAGAGGAATGGCACAACCCACCACGGGGGATCGGCCACGAATCGTGCGGCAGTAGGATGTGTGAGTGAAAAAAAAGGGGGGGGGGGAGAAAACTGCAGCTATAGGAGGAGTCGCTGCCAGGTCTTTGCGGAATGGAAGTTCGTTTTTCGGTAGCCTTCCCTGCATCGTCCTCGGTAGCTAAAAAAACATGACGAGTGGATAATTTCAGAATGACTGCTTCCTCATCTTTGTTTTTGTATTTGGAAAACAAAGAGGCGGTCATGCACTTACCGTAAGGCCTAATCACTTGAGCGTGGTAGTGGTCGCAGTGTGTTTCATCTTTCCAGAAGACTGTACCATTTGCGAGGATTAAAATCGCTCGTATCGTTCGGCTTGAGGTGTTTACATGCAGCCACTGGGACGATTCGCTTTTCGTTGTCGTCGCGGAAACGAACGTACGCGAACATGCCGCCGAAGAAATGCACATGGACGCGCGCTACCACTCAGCAACACACACAACAAAAACGTACGTACCAACGCGCTGTTCATGACGATGGCGGTACCATTTGTGGGTCTCAACAAAATGCAATTTTTCGTTTTTAAAAAACTAAGAAAATTTGCTTCATGTTTTTACAAGTTTACACGGTAATTTTTCTTAACTCACCGTAAATAAAAAATAAACAATGAACATAGTGTCGCCTGGTTAGGGTGGCTAGCCTGGTGTCGCTCGCGTTGGTCCGTTGGTCGCATCATCATCATCATCATGGCCATCGTGATGGCCATAATGGCAATCGAGTGTGACCTGAGGAACCCTACCTCGTTGCAGGTTATCTCCTATGTTACATCATAGTTTATCATCGTTTCCGCGCCGCGCACCATCTTCAAGGCACGGCAAGCAGGGCGTGAATGTGAAGCCTCGGTCTATGCATCTTGGACCCGCTTAGATTGTTCATCGCGGCCTCACTTTGCGTGGGCTCCATGAAGCGCGCTATTTGAAGTTCGCGTTCAGTTCGACGAAAGATGGATTCAGCTCAACCACAG